>NW_015373942.1:6140376-6164285 GCF_001272555.1 Dufourea novaeangliae | reverse complement strand
CAGCAGGTGCCTCCGGCTGATTATAAATAATCAGAGTTTCGCCTCTTATGACCCCGGCCTATGGCGTCTACTCGCTGCAACACGGCCCCGCGATATGGTAACCAGCTCGTGTCGAGGGGTCTGCTGGGACTACAGTGTGCGGAACGCCGATACACTAGGGCCGGGGACACGTTCGACCACGAGAGAATATTTGTACGTACGTTTTGGTTACTGGTACGCCTTCGAGACACGCAGCCGACATCCGTTAAAATAATAAAGAGACATACGTACGAGAATGGCGGAATGGGCAGGGGGGATAAAAGAAAAATATTTTAGTTCGAGTATCGTTGTTCCTTTAACGATCGCCAATACCAACCGTTTCGAGAACGATATGTAACCAGGAGAGAGGCACACAAACGATCGAGATACACAACATAGCGGTTAACGATTCGGAGCAACCGGTGAATCGGCTTCCAAGTGAGCGAATGGACTCTGAAAGCCCAACGGGGGTTTCAACAGGTGCTTTCGCGGACCTGGAGTATGCAGGTATGCAGAAGTAAGCACTCGTCTCTTAAAAACCTCTTATACGTGCACACTCCACTTGTACACAAAGCGGACCCGTATATTTCTCCTTTCCGCCTCGAGGTTCCCCCCCCCCCTCTCCCTCTCGCTCTTTCTCTCCCTCCCTCTTTTTCTCCTCTCTCGTTCTCGCCGTTGCATCTGCAGCCACCGAGCATTGTCATATTCCCCGGCCGCGTAAGGGAATTTGAAAAGGACCATCGTGAGGAAACGTTTTGCGGTTAATAAGCTGTTGGTAAAACATGGTGGCCATTAAACGTGAGTTTTTATTACATAATGGAACTCGAAGCTCCTTTCGGGGGTCGTGCGTGCTTTTAAGTGTTAAGTTTGCGGTTATAATAGATCTTGCGTGTACCCCCTTCCCGCCCAACAACCCCTGTTGCTCACGTGAAGAGTATGCTGCGAAAAGTATTCAGGGGGTGGGGAGGGGAGGTGGACGAAGGATTGCAGATTTTTACGTCGCCGCTCCAGACACCACCCTGGCGAAACGCTCTGTGTTTTGTTGCGTTTGCCCTCGTAACACACGTGTCCCCCCGAGTAGGACGGGTGTGTATCCCGTCGGGTTCTTAAACCGGGTTACCTTTTGGTTTCCTGGCTTCAGAAGAGCACTAGAAGAACACCGAGGGCGGCGGTTTCATTGAAACACACTTTCGTTCCTGGGAAGACCGTACTTTAAACGGACCCGCTACGCACGGGAGAGGAGGGTATCAAAGGTGTACGGAACGGATCAAAAGGCACCGATACACTACCCGGTTTGGTTGTGTCAACGTTGACGGAAGTTCAAAGAGGGAACCACGGATGGTTACGGGGGCCGAAAGAAACGCGAAATATGGAATTCTGGCTGGCGAGGAGGAAGGGGTGGGGGAAGGGTGGTTCGTTGGTCCGGGTCAATTCCGTTCGAGATCACTCGAGGAATCAGGCTCTATTCTCCGGAATACTCGAGAAGATTAGACTGTCACAAGCTTTCCTCCGCGTTTCCAGGTTTCACAATAAGCCGCCGCGTAGCCCAGAAGAGGGCAGCCCCCGAGGGTAGTTGCATCGAGTGACCGTATCCACTCGAAACAAAAATAATTCTGACTCGGGGAAAAGACAGAGAAACGGGGGCCGAACAGGGAAAGAAAGAGAGAGAGAGAGTGGAAAAAGGCGAAAAAAAGGTATAGAAAGCGGACGCGCATGAAGGAGAAAGAAGGAAAGAGAGAAAGCTACGTAAGCCCCTCGACAATGGGGAAGATATTTTCTCTAATGAACCAAGACGAGTGCACTCCAGTGCCAATTACACTTCAACCGCGTTCTCCGTATTTCGCTCTACTTGACTTCTGTCATTTCAAAGCCAACGAAATGTTGGAGAGACAAGGCCGGTGGAAAGGGAGGGGCCGGAGGGATGGAGGGAAGGGCGAAAGGGAGCGGGATGGCCTGCTGTGTAAGAGAACTCCACCACGGATCCGCTGGCGATCGATGCTAAGCCTCCGTGTGCCTTCTCGTCTCGTTCTGAGCAATAAACCGTGAGTCGAGGGAACCGGGGCGGAGAGATAAGCCAGACAATTAATTCTAAGACGAATCTAAAGACGAAGAAACTTCGGTGATCCGCTTCTGGCACGAAATATCGCCTTTTTAGCCCCGATGAATGCCTACTTCGCTAGACTGAACCGTTAAACGACCTTCTTGGAGAGAGGAAATTGCACCAGCCAGTCAAAGAAGAGATTAATGAATTCTTTTATTATTCATTAATCAACCCTTCGCTTCTAGAGACATAGAATACGTCCGCGAGGCGACGTGTTTTTAATGAGCCACGGGAATAGCGCAATAATAATTAGTAATCTAACCGGTTGAAACAGAGAAGAGAGGTTTCGAGTTCCACCGGTATCAACGATACAATTGTAATCAAAACCAAGTACTCGTCTAATTAATGCAGAACGCATAGCTCGAGTTACGCAAACTAGACGTGCGATTTCGCGACGACAACGGTCCGTCTTAATTTAGCATAGATTACGCAGATCACAATAAACCAAGTTGATAGGGTCAGTCCGAGCGGTAAGCCTTGATTAACGGATTTAATTATGGGATTGTGTGTGAGGGCAGGATTGCAGTGGTCATTATGGAGGCCTTAGTAACCCGGTATCCCCCCACCCCGTACACCCCCTTTGCATGCACCTACGATACACCAATAACTATACACGATATTCGTGCTCGACCCCGCTCTACCACACGATCATACGACGAAATATATGTATATGTACATTCCAGCCGGCAATGGGTTCTCTCGGCTGACGAACAGGAAAAAAAAAGGATCTCTCTAATCGTCGTAAACGTATTACACGGTTCGTTCGAACGGTTTCATAATAGAGCCGTTAGCCACGGTATCGATTTCCCTCTCCTCGGTTCGATCGCTTTTACTGCATCGCACCTCCAGCGAGCCGTGAAAGGAACAAAAAGATCGTTACAAAACCGAAGGTGTGTCGCGTAACCGATCGTGAATATTTCATCCACCCTGTACATAGAAGGTTTATCGGGGCATATTACCGCGGACACGAGATGCCATAGACTCCCCGGTGACCCATAGGGAATAAGGTTTTAAACTTTAGAGGGCCCCCAACCCCCACTACTGTATGTCCCCTTAGCCCGTCTGGATCATAGCGGAGCGAGCATAGGAAAACGGTCGACGGCGAACGATAATTAAGTCCGTAATTAAAAGGCAGAATCGTGGCAAAGCCTTTCACGGTGGCTAAGCGACAAAAGCAATCGATCAAAGGGACACACAATCCCGTAGACTCGATTCACGTCGAGACGTTCGACGTGTACACACGGAGAACACGGGGAACCGCGTGTATACGTGCTCGGACCATTAAGGCTCCTATCATTTGTTACCATCAGGGATCGTTGTGTATCCCTTAATACCATGTTTCACGGGTCCGCGACTCGGCCCGTCGGAATATAAGCGTATTAACCAAAGTATTCCGAGCGTGTGCGCTCGTATTGATTCCCTCTGGCTGAAAACGGACACCCCCGAAAATCGTCGGTTCGCCATTGAAATCAATTGCGTGAGTATATTCCAGTCTCGATTACGAAGCTCTCGCCCGGGGACCTCCGTCCTCAAGACGTTCCACTTTGCATGAATTTCCTCCACCATCTCACGACAGCGTCTCCCGCGGAAGCTCTTAACAGTTTCCACGTTGCAACCTCGTGGTACGAGAGCCCCGTTGGTTAAATGAAATCACGGTCAATCTAACGTTATGTAAATCGGGCGCGGTCACTATCTGGTCAGTTTTGCATATGAATACCAAAGGGACAGAATGCTTACGAGGACGTGTACGGGAGACCTTAAGATGATGCTAATCAGTGCTCCTCCACGAAGAGGACGCCTGGGCCTCTATCCACGGTTCGTTTGGTTTAGTGGTTTCGAGGGGTCAGACGACAGTCAACGATACGGAGAGAGATTGTATTGGGTGAATGGCAGCGAATCCGTGTCCGAAGGTAAAATGGTAGGGGACAAGAGAAAGAAATTACGAGTTCGTCTGTTTTGTCTGTGTATTTCGATAATTTTCGAATAAAATTTCGAATTATCCGAGCGTTTCGGTTGGTAACTGTTTCTCGAAGTTGTCCTCGAGATATAGAAGTAGAAACGGATGAAAATTCACGGGGGAGGATATCACCGTGGCGATAACAATAAACCGCGACGGGTAGCCATGGCAGCCGTAGTATGCACTCGGAAGTATTTTTATCGGTGTGAGTTTGCGTCAACGTGGAATCTAATACAAAGTGGTAACTCGTGCACCGACCGCTTCTAATGTCACCGCACGGTTTCGATGACTGGCCTGAACCGAGTAATCCTACGCGGTAGCACCTACTCGAAAACGGCTAGGACCGGGATAAGTATTGTCCGGTCAGGGATCGTCGGGATTTCGTAAATTAAATACAGCCGGGGGACAATTGTTGCCCGTTTATCGACAGCAACGGTATTACCCCCGAGGGGTGCGCACCCTCTGATTAAAAATTCTCGCGTGGTTAAGCCTCTGATAATGATCTTCCCTAACCCCTTTCTGCCCGTGGGGTTTATACAGTATGGTCTAAAAACGATTGTACTTACTCAGTCAGCGTGCACAGGCGACGGGTAAAGCGCAAATGGCTCGGGGTCATCGCGAACAAGAGTTAACGATCGTTCTCAAGGGCGTTCCGCTCTTTTTTTTTTCATCTTTGTACATATTTTTTTCCTTTTTGCAGCGAACCTTATCGTGTTCGAGACTCTTTGATCGAGGTCTTGCGATCTCCTGTGTACTAACTTTCAAAGTCTTCAAGAGATTATCTGGAAGAGCGCATAAGGTATTAACAGGTACACGTTAGAACGAAAATTCTCAGATAAATGTGCGGATAAATATATATAGAATCGAACAAAGTTCTTCTTAATCGTGATGCAGTGCAGTTAGTTTTAGTAGTTGACTTTATATAGGATATAATGTTTCGGGATCATATATTTACTTTACATACTATATTTTTTATATGATATAATATTTCATAATCGCATTTTAATATTGTTGGGACTCCACTACAGTAGTACAGAGGAGATAAGAAAACATCACCATTAAAATGTAATGCAATCTTTAACCCTTTGACTGCGAACAGCGCTTTTTGGCATCCTTCATTCATTGTAACAAAAAATTCGGAAATGATCAGTATTAACTACTGTTGTTACATTTTATAAAATTTATACAAACAATTGGATGGTTTTTCAATTATTAACAAAAAATTTCGTAACATCGACACAGCGAGCATTCTGTTTCCGAATGGTACGCAGTCTAAGGGTTAATATTGTCTTCTACATCAAACATGATGCGTATAAACATCCAACAGGTTACGATATATTTGGAGGCCGATTATAAAATTCTAATACTGTACGTACATTTCGTGTTCCACTCCGATAAGTAAAAGAAAGTAAACTACAGCGTAAATCGAAAGCACCATCGATTACGAGCATAATTTTTGTTAACAGTCCGAGATTAAAGCGCATCGGTGATCATTCACGCCGCGTTGCCTAGATTCAAAGCCACGATTAATCGATACGTCAGTAGCACAGCGGCGGCACAGGGCAACCCTCTAAACGCGTTACAAACCGGCGAAGATATCATCTTCCAGCGGCGGTCGTTATTAATTAATACCGTAGCGAAGATTAAATGAATTCCTATTGAAGACGGCCGGCCCGACGGCGACGGGTAGACCGAGCGTGAAGTAGGCGGTTGCCGCGAAATTTGTCAGAAGGCTAACGACCCTCGTTATTAAAAGTAACGTTCCAGTGACCTCGCGTGATAATCCATTCGCTTGACAAATCGGGATAATTGCGAGGCCGCCCGCCCTTAATCACGGCATACCTCGCGAGCGGATTCGCTTCTCTCCGAAAAATTCCATTAAACCCCGTGTCACGCGCGCGCGTACTCGAATAATTGAAACATGGGTAAGGACGCAGCTGCCGAATTTTCTGATAAACGTTTCGCCGCGCGAAAAACAAAAAAAAAAAAGAAAACAAAAAAATAAAGCCGGACACACACGTAGGTGAAGGGACCTCTGTCTGGTATGGGGAAAAACACGCAAACACGAGGGTGAAAACGGCGATCGAGAACAGGCTTTCGCCGGTGAACTTTCATTAATTAAATATTCAAAATCGCCATTAATCCCGACCTTCCCCACCCCTCACCCCCTTGTGCCCCACTCCGCGGTGGTTGAAATCAGCCTCAACGAATCCCAACCGTTCCGGATCTCCGTGGCTTAGGCAAATGAAAGAGCTGCTGTGGCGCTCGCATGCAAATACACACTTTTACGCGCGAAACCCCGTCGCCCACGGCGCACGATAATAAATTTTTGCCACGGACACGCTACCGAGGCCTGCACCGCTCGACGTGTGACTAATGACGGGGAATTAACCTGAGAGCGTCACCGATATCCCTCCCTGACTGTTGTATTGTACCCGGGGAACGCTCAGGTGTTGCGGCGAATGAAAAAAAAAGGGTTGAGCTTTAATGGAAAACAGGAAGAAACAGGGAAAAAAAAGTATCGACAAAAAAGTTCGTAGTCATTGTGAACGTGTATGGGCAAGGTATGACAAATTCCGAAAGATCGATTAACGCGACCTCTGGTACCATCTTATGTACCCCGTACCTGTCGCCCCTCTAACCTCCCCCCGCGCCGTTTTTCTCCTCGCCCATTCAGATTCAAATACGAAGTTAACGAACAAGGTGATTTCGTAATAAATGACACAGGCAAAAAGTCGTGCGCGCATTCTCTCCTCTACCCCGGGTTAATTATTCAGACTAAGGGGGTTGTAAGCAGATTGGTCTCACCCCTAAGCCCCTATCTCGGTACAACGAGGGTGGCGCGCTCACCCAGGGGGGGCGACTCTCGGTAGAGAGAGAGATTGTCGGAGACTTTAAACCGCCCTTACTTACTGACTGGTGTCTGTGATTAGAACCAGAAATATGCTAAGCGGGCTTCCAATTATCGAAGATTCCTGCCTGTGGATTTATGGCCTCCATGAATCCAAGGGGAATGGGGAGCGGGGAGACGGAGAATTTACACGCCCGAATGATATCGTATTAGCAGTTTCGGCTAATAATAACTGTTTCGTCGCCGGACACATAATTGAATGCCCCCTCGCAACAAAAAGAGAAAAGTCGTTTCGACGGTGGAAGTGAATCCAGGGGGGGAGGGCGGACCATCGTCTTGTACCGCAAACACGATGAAATTAAGTGGCCGGCGACGACGTCTCGAGCGTGGAATATATTCGATTAAAAGTTCCCGGCTATAGAAGAACGTCGTAAAAATCAGAACCCGAGGAAAACTTTGCCGAATTGCAGCCAATGAGTTTTTCTAATCCACGGACGTACGACGACCGAAGAGAAAGTGCGCTACAAACGGCACGGAAATTCAATCCGCATGCGAACCGGAGAGGGCGGAAATTAATTCCGCGTCGGCGACAATAATTTCAGACGTGGGTCTCTTTCAGAACGAACTGGCCAGAAGGTGGGGGCGGCAGGAAAGGATAGCGGAAAATCGTACGAGAACATTGTCGTTAACTTTTACGAGGCCATTAACGTGTGCCCGTCTTCCGTCGTTCGGAGCCGTCGACTGGACACCGTGACGTCATCGCGAATGAAAACCAAAAGCGAAGAGGAAAAAGAAACATAGAAGATGAATTAGTGGCGACCACCGCGACGAGCATTCAGAGTCTTTGACCCCTTTCATACCCCGTCGCCCAATGTACGTGGAGAACTCCTCGGATAAATTCCGACGAAGAAACCGTACAAAAGCCTGGATTTACATATAAAAAGAGATCGGAACGATCGTCACGGGAGTGAATTTCAAATTATTCTCCTTCGCGAATGGACCTTAATTAAAATATTCGATTGAAAAGCGTCCATTTATAAACCACGAACACAGGGGAACGCGTAAACTGTTCGTAACGGGTGAAATTTGTTTTCATCAGCAGACGGCAGTCTGCGGTCGCCGGGAAAGTTATAACAAAAACGAAAAGATGAAGAAGGAAAACAGATCCAGGAAGACGGATGGTGAGGAAGGAAAAAAAGGGGGGAAGCAATAGGGAGAGACACCGAAGGACTTCGTTTTGGGATTTGACACGCGTATCTAAAACACAGGACGTGGGGGTCACGTGTCGGCCAGGCGGTGTCGCCCTTTCCTGTCAGGTCACGTGACCGTGCGTAAAAGGGTTGAGATTTTCCAGTACGGAATTTTTCCGTGGCACGACTTGACAGATCGCCGCGCTAAGTCTGACTGATACTCGTCCGCCACGGGCTTCGCTTTAATTATGAGATATTATTCCGTGTATCGCGCCCCTCGTTCGCGATCGGGTTTAATGCCTTTTTAAAAGGAGATCAGCTCCTCCTTCTCCATCGGGTTTGGGGGCCATGTGATTGCGGATACCTCGACGGGTCGGTTCGACACACACACACAAAGGACAATGGTGTCGCGGAAGGGGGGTGAGGGGCTCAGAACGAAACAATTAGCCAATGTACACCGGGCGTGTATTCGTTCTGCCGCGGCGTGAAACTCATCCCGTCGTCGGACAAAAGACTTTTACCATTTATACATTTCGGTCCTTTCGATTAAATTTCCCTCCGCGAGACCAGGACGGACAATGTTATTTCAGTCCCCGAGGGTGGGTCGTTTCACTCCGCGGCGACGTTGAAACTTCCGTGGATATTCGCGAAATTTCGAACGAGCAATCCACTTGCGAAAAGTTCTCGATAGTTTCTTAAACTTCGCGACACCGTTCCGGGTGTAATGTTCAGTTCGCCTATCCGACGTCCTTTAAAATTCGTAATCTCGAGAATCTTCGACCATTACCAGCGTTGCGCGCTTAATTTATGCAGGTCTGTATTCTTCCATTAAGCTTCCAATCGTGAAGTTAAATTGATTTTGTACTTGTTCGAATAAATCATAGCCGTGCCGTTTCATGGGACTGAAACCGATACTGTCGAGGAGGGTTCAAATGAATTCTTCCGTCCGCATGATTTCCCACTTCATTGCGTATTCACTCTTCACGGACGAAGGAAGATTGAGACACCAGAAAGGGAGAGGGGGAAGGATCGAGACAGAGCCACGGCGTGACAATACTATTCCGGGCATCCAAGGAGCCTGGAGCAGGAAAGAAACAGAGTGATGGATGCGCCCTGTAATCCGTGCTAACTTCCTGCGGGATTTGTCGGTGGATGCCTTCGGCCGCTTTTACAGGAAGCCGCGAGGCCCCCTAATTCAAATTTGGCCTAAAACCTCGAAATCAAGTCAAGTCACTAAGTCTCGAAGGGCTGCGGTGCGCGTTCCTACCCAGACGCCGTTCTAATTAACATCGTGTCGCTCTCGCGGCTTAAGCTGTACCGTTCAACCGGCCTTGGGTGTCTGTTCACTTGTCACGACAGAGGCGGATAGGGAGAGCTAGACGAAAAAGAAGAGGGGTCGAGACCGAATGGATAATATCCAGGTTACGGGGATCGGCGAATTCGAGAACACACGGTGTGTACATAGTATACGGTAGGAACGGGATTCAAATTTTCGCAAATCATTCCACCGAGGGTTCGGTAACCCCTTTCCCGGATTATCGGGACCCATGTGGCCTGAGCTCGCTGATGGCTCGTTACCAAACCGAGCCTCTCTTCGATAACCGACAGATATTGCTATTTATGAACGGCATTGAGCCCCCATCACGTCTCCGTCGACGCCTCTTTTGTCTTTTCCCTTACGTGTCTCCGTGGACGATACCGTTGGTTCCGGTCACGTCCGCGACACGCGTCGAAATGCGTCAATGAGATTCGTCTTACCAGCGAAGCTGTTGATCAGGACAACTATACTCGAAGATTCAAACCAGTGCACGTCTCTCACGGATACAATTTTACAGGACAAATGGTAACGTCCTCTTAAGTTACAACCCCTGATCCTTCAAGCAGACCCCGACCAGCGACCCTTCTAATGTTCCTAATGCTCGACCTCGCTGATGTCCGGCTTAAGTCGATGAAATAGACACAGTAGGGGTTCGTCGCTACGGTGGAACGTATATTCGTCACCTCATTGTTCGCCGTTGCAACTATGTTCCCGGCTAGATCGAGGCAATTAGGCTCGGAGATATAAAGACACACACCAGTACTATGAACAGTTGAACCATGAATCTTCGTGAAATAACCATGGGCAAGATCGCTGCCTCCGTGGAATTCGAAAATCGTAATCGGGAATATTACCTAAATCGGATTATTAATTCCGACCGTTGGTCCAAACAGTTTCAGAACTCATCCATCCGACCGGTGCCACCGATGTCCGACTTAAGTCTGCAAAGCGGCCTCACCCCAGGGTGGGAGGACACCAACGATGAACTAAGATATTTGTCACCTCATTGTTCGTCCACGAGCACACCCCGGGTCTAAGTTCGCGGACGGAGTTTAATGTCACGCAATTCCTGCGGTTCGCGAGACCGTGCTCCGCAAGGATTATTCCTGCGGGCAGGATGTCCTACGATATATCTTGCGCAGTTCGCCGACGTAACGAGCCCATTTCGAAACGTGGACCGTCTTCCTTGGCTTCCGCGCCGGTTCGTCGCGTTTCTGGAGGTTCAGTGGAGCTTGAACCAAGACGGAAACTGCATCCGTGAAACGGGTAACGACGGTAAGTCTTAATTAGCGCACGACATCCAAACGATGTGCAGAATTGTACGCTCGGAGCGTCGATGACGGACTCAGGTAGCATAACGAAACTCACGAGGGCATAATGCCGTTAATTATTGCGGCACAGATGAAAAGACACTATGGATGGGGGCATTAGTGCGCTGGTTGGTCGTGTCGTTCGCGGATATAATGCTGTTTGACCCGGTTTTATCGCTGAAACGGGCTAATGGGTTGATTCTGCCGCGAGAAGTTCCTTTAATTATTGTCGAGGAAAAGTCATAACGACCGGTAAACCGGTACACTCGAGAGGGCAATAAAGACTACGGCGAGGCAGTGCAACGTGCACGCGCGCGCACATGCGGCGGTATGCAAAATTATACCTGCGCAGGTAACCAAGGTGAATAATCTGCGACGACTGCGCAAAAGGGTCAAGCTTTGTTGATATAATTTCGCGACCTTACGTTTTACATAAAATTAACTGCGCGAGCCTGAGAGAGAATCGGTTACGAGCGCACGTTCTGCGCGTTCGGCTGTTACAGCAATTGCAACTGAGCCCGGTAATAATCGTGCGATGTAATGACACGTTAGCGTAACATTATAGCCGCGTCTGGAACCGCCGCCGCTACTTTCGTGACTGATGATCGAGACCGTGCAGAGTATCTGAAATATGTAACCGGCCTTATTACACCGCTACCGTATTGCGGAATATTAACTATCGAAAACGGCGCATTTGTCAATATAGAAATTGTAAGCATACCGCGAGTCGATGCAAATTACCAGACAGAATGACGAAACACCGTGCAGGCTAATCTTTATTCTGTTGTTCGTGTTACTTGTATTCATAGGCGTAATGATTGTAAATTATGTCGAATCAATATCGCAGACAACATTCTGTAAATTATGACCCGTAATGTATAACTGTCTGGAGAAATACCAGCAATTCGCTGGAATAGTATCGACACAATAGATAAGAATCTGATCAGTGTGTCGTAGCAAGAACTCCTCGAACGTTGACAAATGCACGGTCCTTAACCACGGGGAGACTGTTAATTTTCTAGATTCTGAGATATCCGAAGGAAGTCTGATTCACGTTGGTCACGGAAACGAATTATCTCTTACCCTATTTGTTTGTAGCCGGCGACAACGAAGGGACGACGGTTGTTCAGCGTACAGCGAAACCCACGAAAACACAGAGAGAGGAAAAAGAGGGGTGGATCTGTGGATCCCGAGGGGCCATCATCAGGGAAATTGGATTCGGCATTTTTCAAATCCCGTCCACCCATCCCCGCCTCAGAAAACACCGGCTACGGATGTTCGGTTTGTCTCGTCGAGAAACGTATTTTTATCCCTAAAAGGTTAGTGCTCTCCAATCAAATTAGATCGTTTTTGCGCGGGACGCTCCGAAGAAGAGGAATCGAGGCAACTGACACCTGGTAAATCGTTGCGATACGTTCTCGACGGAGCGAATCAACGGAGACTTTCAGCAAAATGAACGTGGCTACTGGATTAACAATATAAAAGAAACAGGAATTCGTGAAAACAGTAACAGTTAGACTGCGGATTTTATGCACTTATAGCCTGTATAGGGCTTTGTGAAATATAATACAAGACGAAACTTTCATCAGGTGCAACGAATTTTCTATTTTATGCTGCACCCAATAAGATACTTAACCTGTGATGGGCACACTTCATTCCAGCACCCATTGTAGGCACACTGGTGCAAATAGGGATTCTCAAACTTTGATGTCATATAATTTTTAAAAATAGTAAAAAACTACATTAAAATTAGAAGTAGTAAAAAATAGGAATAACATTTGAAATAATAGTAATGTTAAAGTAAAACGTATATTTTTGATAAAAAAAACCCTTCACAAGAATCGATTGATGACACCCATATTTCGTGGAAAGTTTTATCTTTTTCATAAATGTTAGTTAAACAAGGTAAAATTACAAAAAATCTCAACGCTAAAAACCAATGTGCCTACTAGAAAAAAAAGAAATCCCTATGTTTTGTTCCTTGTCCTTGTAAATTAAGTCAGGACAATGTCATTCTGCATAAAAATCGAGGGTCTCGTGATATAATATTCGCGATAGAGACGGGGTATAAGAGAAGAACGGAGGCACGATGATTTTCCAGCGTGTTCGGCTTCGTCACCTCGAGACAATTCCTCATTTCGCGGTTCTGCCACGAAGATTAAGATCTACCCCCTTAAAGTCGCATCTCGCCAGCCAGCTCGCGGGCCAAAGTTTCCGGCTCGGCACTAACTCATCGCCGCCAGATAATGTCGGCTGATGTATTATTTATCCCCGGCTGTCGGCGCAATTATTCATTCCGCTATCACGTGGCCCGCTCCCGTTTCCGCTGGGAATCGAAACGAATTCGTACTTATTATCGCGGCCAAAGGCGGAGACCCGCATTGACACCTACCATTTTTCTCGGGGACCGCTCCCTTTAACGGCCCTGCGTATACGGTTTCACTGAACGGCGATCTTAATTGGGTGTGGCCCTGGGCGTTCGCGGATTCGCGAAGGAGTCGCCATGTCGCAGAGGTGAACAGAGGAGAGAAGGAAATCAAGAAATTCCCCGATGATTTTGTAATTTCGCGGCTAAAAAGTCGATCCTGGGAGCGCGTTACTCGGATAATCGAGGCGTGACCGTAAAAAATTCTTCAACGAACAGTCACCGGCACGCGAATCCTTGAACACCAGAGGGGGTGGGGCGCGCGCGCAGAGTTTCAACGAATGGAAATGTAATTGCCGGTGGAGATTAGCCTGGCCTGAGAGCCACTTCGAAAGGCAGAGTTCCATGAAACGAGAGCGCATCTAGTTAGGTACGTTTACGAGAGTTCGCGATGGAACGGGGCGGGGGGGGGGAGCAGAGCGCCGTCATAAAACGTAAGCACGGTAGAGATTTCCAAGTGTGAAATATTTCAGTCTAATCCAGCAATATCATAAAGAACCCCACCGGAGCGGCGAGGCGACCGCCGCGACGAGCCAACCGAGTCGTAACCAGGCATTAGGGCTGTTTACAAAAGGCCCTTCGATACCGCGTCGCGGAACGAAATCGTCGCCGTGGACCCCCGAACTAGGAGTTCGTCTGCGAAACCCACCACCTGGGTCCAACCCCGCCCTTATTATCAACAATCGTAAAATGCTAAATTGAAAGTCCTCGAAGAACAAGGAGGGCCGCCCCCGTGAGCCCGAGCAAATTGCGACAGTGAAAACGAAATTTGTGGCCGGAGCTTTTCCACGCCGGGTAGCACAACCCTGATACACGCTTAAACGAATACGCTCGGGGTTTTTGTAAATGATCCGACCGAGATGGTGAGAATTTCAATTAATTCCAGAACCGTATAGACCGGGCAGTTCTGTTCTGTTGGGACAAAAAAGTTAGCTACAGAATGGCTGGGAGACGGTTGGGCCAAGAGGTTAAGGGTCGGTCCTCCGAATTCAATCTGTCTAAAGTGACAAGACAAATGTCTCGGTGCACTTCTTCCCGATCCGCCCGTGACGGAGCCACGGGTCAATTAGCCAAAAAATTGGGACGCCGCACGAGTGAACTGCCGAGAAAAAGTAATTCGATTGAAAGGGAGCAAGCTATAGAGATAAGTGAGAGAAGATGCCAGTCATCCCCTGGTAATTAGTCAAGGGTCGCTTGAGTGCTGGTCGGAATTCCGAATCTGGTATCATCCCCGCAGAGCCAACTAGGGGGGTTGTTTCTTGGACGGAAGGATAAGCCCGGATCTCCACGCTCTGATATCGTGGATAAAGTTTCGCGTCTCTCGGTCGGATTTGATTGATTAGTCGGGCACGGAATGGAGTGTCGCGATTGTTAGCGGATATAAACCTGTGCGGGGAGATCTTTCGTTTTCTCTTCTGATAGCATACAAGATTGATGGAAATCGTCGATATAAAAATTACGACTTCTTCCACCGACACTGTATCTACATAGAACAAGCTATGAACGAGGGAAATAATTCAATATCACTGGTGGCAAAAATTCATCAATCTCGGATTCATTTTGCTCATCGTGAGCTTCATAAGCTCACGGAAATCTGTGTTTTTCCCGAAATTCCCGTTAAGCCGGCTTTGACCGTTCCACCAATACCGACGATCCACGGGATAGCAATGTGTATCTACACTCCGATCGAATCCACGCGATGGAACGTGACACGTGAACCGCAATACCGTGTATCATTGTTCCTGTCGAAGGTGCCGTTTCATAAAGAATCCTAACATTTCAAACCCCTCGACGAAAAGGCAAGTGAAGAGTGCCCGAAATGTCAGTCGCGATGAATGGTACGACCTATGTCACCGGACGATAGGCTACGTGACATTTCGCGGCGTATCCGTGACCGGTGGCAACCTCGAATTACTATCGTGTAGCACGCGCGTACGTACGCGCCACGCGGCGTGTACCGGGGGAATGTTACGTAGGTGTGCTCTCCAGGACACTATGGACTGTCCGCCAGTCCAGTGGGTATACGTATTGGACTCTGGACAGCGGTCATCTGTCACTGTCAACCATCCCTTCCCGACCACCTCCTGCTCCTTCTCCTGTGTACGGCCGGGTGGCGCGTCACCGTGGAGGAGTACCGACGAAGGGAGGATCGAACTCGAACACCCTCCTACCCTCCCCCCTCTGTACCCCGGGGTAGCACGTGCCCGATGCCTATATCCCTTATACTGTGTATATATGTATGCGACTGACTACATAGATACAGGAGGTATCCTCCACGTATGACCGTGAACGATATCGCGAGGCACATAATATATAGGCGGTATAAATAAAGCGCCATACTGCGTTAATTACGATCGACTGTCGCATTAAACGTGAGATCGTCTCAAAATAATTGAGGGCCGGTGGTTGTAATGCGGGTGGGCCTTGTATAGATGCAAGGTGGAATTAATCGAGGCCGGGATTGTTAACGTTATTGTACATGGACGGTGTCACTGATAATCGTATACAAGGTTAATGAATCGACGTTTCTCCACGGTCCGCTTACGTATGGTAACACAAGCGTCTAATGTACCGTCTCACGGCAAACATTGATACCCCGTGTATTGTAGCGCAACGAGGTCCGTACGTCGTGTGTGTTTCCAGCATTGTGATTATAATACGGAACAGATATCCGTACGCGCCGCGTAACATTAGGAAACACGACTTAATTGAACCGACACTGTGTACGCTGAGGATATCCCCCCCGGCGGCGGATCACTTGGCATAATGTTTACCCCGGCGTTAACGCTCGGCTCGACCGATCCCCTAACTCAAAATCAACAGCTGAAAGCGACAACGACGTGAAATCTTGTACAGGCGATCACCGACTAATGTATCGTTCGATTGTTTTTCTCTTTGGAGAACTTTCTACCTGGTGCTACCGTGTACACGAGTGGCTGGCTTACGCAATCGGCGTACATTACATATATCGTCGGTGCATTGCGTAATGGGGATCAATGCTACCGATATACGCCTAACTTAAACGGAAGACGCCGGTGTCTACAAATCATCAATCGATATTCCGGCACCATCCTCTCTCTCTATCTATCTCCTTCTGGAGATACATCCGTTAGGCAGTACCGCGGCTCCTTCGACTCTACTCGGGTGTACAGTGATTAATAACTAGCCGTTCACGTCGCATTACTCATCAATGTTGCGCGTAGACTTCCGCCAGACGAGCGTTACTTACGAGTCTGCGGTCGCGGAACGGTACGACCGACGACTTCTCTTCTCCAGGCTAGGAGCACCGATATTAACTTTGGTAGAGTTTCAGTGGCGAAGGACCACACCACTAGGACGATTTTTTTTTTGTCGTAATCGACCTTCCAGATCGTACGCCCGAATACCGTTACCACAGAGAAGAGATAAATATTAACAACCCGTTCTCGTAACCATGAACAGCTCACCGCAAAATGCAGATGTGCGACACTGGTTGGCGAAGTATTTAATGCGTGAAATACTGCTCGCTGTAAAAGTGTCAGTGTCCCGAAATACGTTACGACTATCGCATCTCTACGTTTAATATGCGGAACAGCTTCGATTCCTATGTACAGAGTGTCTAGGAAGGATTCCATTGCTTGAAATCGAAAGGTTGGATTGAAGGCATAAGAATTGTGAGGAAATCTTTCGGTACTGTTAGATCCTCTTTGGAACCTCCAATACGCTAACCACAATCCACAGTATCTCAAATACCTAGAGGAACCCCTGAGATGACACTCAGGACAATTAAAGATCCCACACTGCGAAAACTTCTTTGGGACTCTTTGAGACTCTTTAAGACTCCTGAAGATATAGGGAACCCCTTTGGCATCATCACAGACTTCACAGACCTCCTGAAACTTACAGAACCACGCAAAATTTCTTTGAATCCTCTGTAAGTTTCAAAAATCTTGTGAGGAAAATCTAGGACTCTCCAAATCTAGGACTCTCCAAACCTCCGAAGCCTCTAAAAATTTGTGGAATTTTCTAGATTTCCTGATACTCTCTATACTCTATGGCTTCACGACCTTGCAACTCTACAAATGCTCCGCTAACTCTCCTCTGGGATTCGATTTTTGAAAAATCGTATATTACGACGAAGTCGATTAAACGGGAGTCTAGTTGCTATACCCAAAATCGATTTATCAAAGATGGAAACAAACGAAAAAGAGACTTTTGATCTACATTTTTCATTTGTTTCTGCAAATAGAATCACCTATTCCCGTGCCTACGACGCCTTACGAGACACTCTGTATAACCAATCCTCGAGTATAACCTTTCATATCTGGCGGAAGAATGGTCGCAGCGTTTCGGATCGTCGCAACAATATTTTACAATCTAACGGATTTTACGACCAATTCCCAGCGGGCCCGCAGCTCTTCAATCTTCCTCAACGCGCCTATGAATATAAATACGAAGGCGGCAGTGATTTATGCTTACCAACGAGAATGACTGGAAGGAGAGAAAAAAGCCGTGAGGACGATTCAATACTTGGAGTCCCATTTTATGTCGCGGTCAGTGTTTATGCCCCAGATTTTAGCACCTCCCCGAGGGCATTTGTGGTTCCTCCCTGTTGAGAGCTCACCAATTTTTACGGTCTCGCCTCCTTCATTCTTGTTCTTAACTCCGTCCATCTCCTCGCCCTTGACTCACTCATAAACATAGTCTTCAATCAAGTAGCTGAACGACACGAATCAAATATACGATGAACAAAATGACGCCTAAGAAAAGCCTCTTTATCCTCTTCCGAAAAAAAAACCAAAAACAGTTTCCATCGAACAATATTGTTTCAAAAGAAGTTAAAAAAAAAAAAAAAAGAGGTAAAAACAGAAGAAAGGAAGCAAATATACGCGAAACAATCAAAACGCGACAAAAGCGACGCTACCCGAAGCTTTCATGAACGTGCGTTCATTGTGCACAGCACGCTTTTGCGCGGCGTAAAAATTGAGCGGCACGGATCACAGAAAAAAAACGGCGCGGGTCCATTGTTTTCCGTGTACAAAGGCACCCGATGATGGTATTCCTAAATTTCGTTGTAGAGCCCGAAATCCGGCGTCGAGTCGTTATTAAGTCTTGATCCGGCGTCTGTATGCCGGAGCGGGGCCCCAGCCCATTGTTCCAGACAAATCTGACGTTACGAGTGCGATCATCGATCGGATTCCCCCTTTCTTTGATCGACAGGTAATGACAGTTTAAATCGTTTCATCGGCGACGGTACAGCCGATGTCGCGGCTCGTTTAGATTTTCCGTGGGCGAGCCCGTCAATAATTTTCCATCCGGTGCGTAATCCTTTCCGCATGCACCGTGTAAGCTCTCCGTGTGTGTACGCCCGCGGTCTCCGTTGCGCAATACGCGTAATGCATTTGATCCGCGCTAAAACGCATTCGGATGCATCGCTCCGACCGTTTCTATGCGCTTATACGGGAACTCCACAGCCTCGAAAACTCTGCCCGTCGCCGTCCTGGGGGAAGATCCTTGTCGAAGAATGCCCCGATATCAAGTGGTAAAGCGCGTCCCTACCACCCCACCACGATCCCCCAACCAACGACGACAACGACGTTCTGTTAGTCCGTTATGTTGCAAATATGTTGCTCTGCTGGTTCCTCTGTGTCACGGATTTTCTCGAGCTTTATTCTGTCGTCGGTATTATGCAGTGTATACCACTTAACCCCTCGCCCACGTGAAATATCTCTCTCTGTCTTCTTCACGTGGATGGAGAATAAACGTCGAAATCATACGAAAGAATAAGTGGTAGCGTGATCAACCGAGTGGGTTTCCACGAAGTCATAATTTTCCGAAACTTCAATCACTCAATTTTCTACTTTCGTGACAGCTATAATATCAACGATCGAAGTCGCTTCTCGCGTGACGATTTACGGCATGAACGTGTGATGCGGCGTCGTTAAGGATGGAGTTTATGGACCGTTTTTCATTGACGGCGCATTAAAGGGACAGAAATATGCGGGTTCCTTAACAGATAAATTACTACTATTACACCGTGGTCCATTAGAATATCAGCAACGGTTACGGTTCAGACGTAATGGTCGTTCGTGCAACCATGTGTTCATTGCTCGCGATATAATTAAATGTAACCTTCCTATAATTTTAGGAACCTACCTTCTACTTACAATTTACCAAAAATAAAAGTATCATTAATCACCTGCAACGGAGATCAGTCGAATTTAGAAGACCCCGTACATCACGAAAATGGTACGAGCAATGTGTCACAGTTGACCAATCGTCAGAAAGACGCCAGCAGAAAAGCATCGCTGGTGGATGGTTCTAAGGAGTTCGGCATAAATAAGAAAGTGGAACGAACGTATCCACGTTCGTAATTTCCATTTTCTCCGCCCAGTGTCGCGGTATCGGGAGATCGATTGTAGCTGGGTAAAGCCGACTGAATTCCAAGCACGACGGATAGACGACAAGTCGCACGGAAATAGAATGATGATGTCTCGTGGAAGATTCGTTGTCGTTGGCCGCCCCGATGTCACCGTTCCGTGTGTGTCAGATCGTTGAATCGATCGTACGCGACAAGAGTGGCGCGTAATACAAATTGCAAACGCGAAAACGTGGCACGGCCGCGCCTCACGTCTCCACGGGAGAGTGAAAGGAGAGAAGAAGCGGGTGGCATCGAGTTTGATAAATGACAGCGGACTCGATTTCTGCCCGGGGTGGGAACGGGAGAGGGTAGGAGAGGGGGTTGGACGAGTACCGCCTGATGTAATCAACCGTTGTATTATATAACAGGGTGACTTCCCAGATTAGGAGGGTCCCGGCTGCCTTCCCAACGATCGGCCGATCGTTTCGTCGTGTACGAACACGGAGGCCCGAGTTTCATAGGTGTAATTAAACTCGAGAATATTTGGAACACTCGGCGAGGTGCCTCGACGTCCGATAGAATGAAATATTGGAGAGAGAATGCTGCTCTGTGGTGGATGGTATTATAATTTTATGATCGTGATGGGAACTCCGGTACCCCGAGAATTACGATTTTTTTTATTAAATCTCCAGCAGGTTTGTAGGGGACCTCGATAGAAGTATCAGACTATTTTTCGTTTTTGTTGATGTTCGGTTCTTTAGGATGAAACCACCCCTTAAAGGTTAATATGTGTTATCCTATTTTTCTGTATATCTTGAATATTACGGCAGATATCACAAAACTGTTAACATTAATAGTTAATGGCTTTTTATGCCCCATAAGATTGTGTAATAAATTTGTGAAAAATTTGTTTTTTAAAAACAAATAAGCGAATAAACGAGGTATTCAAAGGACTTTAAAAGTCATGACTTAGGCATACTCGAATGCATTACTTCAATAATTAGTTTTTTGTTACTTTGCTCTTTTATCGAAATATAGAAATCGCTTCGAATTTTTGAAATGTAATCTGTAATATTTTACTGCAATTCGAAGGATTATTGGACGTTGAGTACAAAAATATTACGCGTTCAAAGACCACTAATTAAGGAGGTATACGCATATATGAACATGTAGTCAAAGATATACAACCAACATCTCGAGAACTAAGCTATCCACAACTGCACATGCGTTTCGAAATATGTATTAAAGGAGAAAGCAATCTCGAAGCTAAATGCGCACTTTCGATTCTGTATCGGGTCGAAGAAAGACGATAATGCAATTCGTTACGCGTGCATATGCCACTTATACATATACGTATACATGGCCAGGCGAAAATTTCCAAGCTTCCGAGAAAAAGTGCGAATCTATTGAGCAGCCGTGTACCCTATGTCTGTATGTGAGAGTGAATCGCGTACACTTATTGAAAAGACGACTAATAATGTCAGAACTTAATTGTTACTTTCAGTCGGGCTCGGTGTACGGTTACCTGCGCACAATTTTCTTATTACCCGTTAATGATGCAAGAAGTCTCGGAGCTCCGCGCGGCCCAAGTACGCATAAAACTAGCTATTACAACGGCCGCTTTTACAACACTTAATGCTAGTTGTATGTCGGGCCGGGCTGAGAGCATAGCCGTATCACTTTTTGCGACCGTTCCGCATCGCGTTTTATACGGCCGGTACACCGCGATAACTAGTTTTCATGCCGGGCAATAAAACGTTATTCTTCGCCGGCGAATAATTATTCGTCATTAATAAAGGCGAAACGCGTAGTATCCTATCGATACCTATTAGGTGTACCAGGGTATTAGGTGTGGTAATCCACCGTGACTTTAAATTCTGAGACGATATTATTTTATATCGAAAATATCATCTTGTATCTTCTCCGAGGGGATATAAAATATAGGATACAAAATGAAATAGCAACAGTTAGTCAAGAAAGTATTAAAATCTGTTGGTAATAAACTAAACCATTGTTCGTTCAACAAGACGAATCAGTACAAATAACTAAAATATTCACATGTTAAGCTCAGCTATTAGCTGATAGCTGTATCTGTCATCACCTCCCTTTGTTTATATTGTAGTTACTGAACTCGATTCATTGATTGAGGTATAGTGACCAGGCATGCGCAGGAAGGCGTAACATGGTTGCAACGTTGTATGAGCAACATGTAGCAAATGAGAAGTATTTCAGTGAATCTTGATAGCGTGATGATTTATTGAACCGTGACAATTTTACGTAGCATTGGAAGAAGGCAAGTTTAAAAATTCTGTGAATGCATGAATATTTATCGGAAGTATCTTATTAATGACATACTACGGCAATTTAATCGGTTCCAACGTACTCTGTTAATGGAAACAACTTTTTTTGTGTCGTGGCCATCGTGCACTGAATACGGGCTGCATACCTTGCAGTATAGTATTATATTTGCTACAAACGGAGACACGAAGTTTGCAAAGCTACAAAGCTGCACTTTATTTCCCCAGCATGTAAACGTGATCGTCACGAAAAATAATATGTAATAATATAAATATTTTAAAATAGTACTCCTTCATTTTTATAACAAAGACCTTTTTTAATCACAGTCCCATTAAAAGAGGTTTGACAAAAAGCCTCAGTCATATGTCAAAAATAATAAACACATTTAGTACTCACTTTTTCAAGATTCTGATTTCTGCTAGTCTTCATTTCTTCCAATCACGATTGAAAATCTTTAGATTTTCAGTTCTAACCTACCGTACATGAAACAAAATATCTTTTGATCTGAGACTAATTACATCGATACAAGAATATCAACCCTTTATTGGAGAACCATCTGAATTTGAGTAGGTGATATTAATTGCGTTTACCCTATAATTCCTTCACTCCCATAGAAGCAAATCCAGATTTCTTTAAGAAATCGTGGATTACTTATTGGTATTACCGAAATACGTATCGGGATAAGGTGTATCCGGTAGGGCACAGTAAATCGGTACGGTAAATCGGTGCGATATCCAACGTAATCGGAATCTCCCGGAAAACAATGGGAGTACGGTGGCATTAAGGGACCACTCCGGGGTCCGAGATTACAACGGAGAGAAAAGTTAATCTTAATAAACGAGGGCAATCAGGAGGACCTTCGCGAAAGGTAGTTGTCGCCGCAAATGCTCGGCCCATGCAAATGGCGCGGCCCCCCAAAGCCGGGGCCACTGTCTGGCGGAAGGCTAACCCTAAGAATTTACATACTGACGCTGGCCTCTCGTTTCTCTCGCCTACCCCCCCACCCACGACCCTCTTGCTCAATCCAGTGCCTTTTGTCCGGCGCGGAATGTCCATCAACTTTTTGTCCGTCGAGCACGAGTAAATAGGAGAGTCAAATGACCAGAGCAAGGGCTTTAAGGGCGGCGAAATGGGGGCGTCCCGAGGCCCTTTTATTTGCTGATTCCGTGCGGATTGTTTCGTGATTTAGCATAAATGTTTGATTAGATTCTCGTGCGGATAGAAGCACCGAACGGACAACAAGGTCCCCGCGCTCTGTTTGCATGACGAATCGTCAATGACCAACTCCAATCGAGTGGACGTAATTATTTAAATGTCCCGGCGTTTCAACGCTCCTTCACGGCGTTAAACTGTTCCCGACGATGTGGCTATTGACATTCCCGGTAATACATAACATATCTCGAAGATACCGATAAACTGAAATAATCGAAACGTGTTTCAAGTTCAACGAGTCCCGTGTGTGTTTACCGCTCGTTAGATAACTATCGTTCGAAGCTCTCTTGCCTGCTGTTAACGGTACGTGGACGGTGACATATGGAAATGTTGACACAGACGTTGTCACGATTGAATCAATTGTAACGTCTTTATCGCGGCGATGATACCACTTAATTACCATTTAATAATGATACACATAGACGCATACGCACACTTCACCCGATTTCAACTTGACGCGACCAAAAACTTAACGACGTTACCGAAACAAGAAGTGGAACACGACTGACATACCCCTCGAACCGCAACCCAATCCAGGTACACGTATCTCGTGCCACGGCATCGAGGCTAGGTCAAGATAATAACAAAAACATTTTTCCAACTGTTTCTATTATCGCGTGCGTGAACAACATAGTAGCGGTCGCAGCGCGGCCTCGGGGCGCTATTTTAAGATTCTTACAGCCTTCGATCACCGCGGGCGTAATGAATTACGTCGCTAATTTATAACATCGTTAGCCACACGTACTATCGGTAGCGACGTGCAATTTATTAGCAGCCAGCGTCAGCATTAAAACATATTACCTCATCGCCACCTAGCCGCCGATGACGCGAAACTCTTGAAACGAGGAGACATCCTTGTATGTATCAAAGGGGGGCTCACCCCCCCCCC
>NW_015373942.1:6081036-6140327 GCF_001272555.1 Dufourea novaeangliae | reverse complement strand
ATAGACTGCGTTCCTGAACATTGGCGAAACGCTCGAGGTGAAAAACGGTACGCGGACAGACACAGCCAGGGAGTTGTATCCAATCGGTCAAGATGGGCTCTTCGCGTCGACGGGGACCAAGCGAATTCAGTTAGTGCCCCCTCCCAGTCGGGATTGGACCATCAGTTTAGACAATGGGACCTGCTCGTGCGTTTAAGGTAATCCCTCGTGAATGGTGTCCCTCTGGTACTTAATACATTGTCTGCCCTGATGGCCGTCCTTTACAATGCTCGTCGCAGGGTGCACGGCCCCGACTCGTCGAAAACCTCGCCCCTGCCGAAGATGGCTCGCATTAACACCTATTTACCGGGTAACATCGCCAAACAACCCGCACGCTAGTCGTTAGATATAGTCCCGGAAATAGAACTGAGGAAAAAATGGCTGGATGACTGGAATTATTAACACTTTCACTATCACGTCACCCAAATATGGATGACACGTTAGATTCCAAAGAAATTGGATTAATTACGTACCGTTACAAAAATTTTCCGTAAAATTAATATCGCAGTATAATTTAAAACAAGACCAACAGCCTCTCAATTAACTAAACACGTATATTTTCGATGATTTACGACTTTTAAAAAATCGAAATAAAATGTGTCTGGTTAAGTACGACTTTTTTCACTGTGCTCGTGTTAAGTGCGTACACGAAGCGACTACGGTAATATCGACAGGGATTCGAAGATAAGTGAAACAGGTTTTCCATGTCTTAAGTAGACATACGGAGAATGTATACGTCACTCGAAAATCAAGAAGAGTTTTTCTAGAGGACAATTTTATATCAAGTAGAAAATGAACATTCCACGATAATCCTGAAACAAATCGAATAACCGGAATGTTTCTATTCGGAAAAATAGTTTCAACAACGTCAAACGGTTCATAAGAGGAGTGGACGCTATAAAGCAATCGTTACATGATACACACACGCCGGCGGATCGTAACTTCGAGCGAAACGCGCAATCTGTAGCGAACCGGGCAGAGCATAAATTCAGCTTCAACGACGAAGTATCCAGCGTGGACGCGGTATGAATAGCCGGGCGAGAGAACGTCGAAGTGTCGACGCAGCGGAGATGATGCGACTGAAAATTTCCTTTCTCATTTGTGTACATTAATAGGCCGTAAACCGGCGGTTGTATATTCTTAACGGGATTATGGTTCGTCAAACGCGGGTAGATTTAAAGTCATAAACGCGAGGCGGCGGCGACGACTCGTCCGTTCTTTCTCTCCGTCGGTTTTATTCACCGATGAGAACGGAGGACAAGCAGCTCCGTGGCACTTCGAAAAATGCATCCTAGCATCCAGCACAAGCCACGGTTCCGTAGCTCGATATACTTCGTGTCAGACCCTGGGGAGCGATAAGGTATCCCGAACAAATGACCCCCGGTCAAGCCAGGATAGAAAACTACTGGCGGGAAAATCAGCCCTCTAAGTAAATTCGTGTATCAACCCCAACCCCATTCGGAGACAGAGACGAAGACGGAGAGAGAGAAAGAGGAGGGAGGACGACGATCCGTCATACGAGATTACCGAAGTAAATAACAGGATCTCCGTGGACGGAAGAAAGGAGACGGAACGAGAGCAAATCGTATTGCGCGTAACCAAATTTCGGTATAATCGTGGATCGGGACAGTCCTCGATCATTCACGGTCCCGTGAACGTTTCGTCCATCGTTCGCGGGCCATCGCCCATAATGCTTAATGTCCGTTGCATTTTTTACGCGAGCGGAGAAAAAAAAGAGAGAAAGACCTCGGACAGAAGGGATGGGATAAAATACGATTCCCCTTGGTTTCTCGCCGACCCAATTTCACGGGAAAACTTCACGCCGTTTACGGAGAGCGACCGGAACCAGGATGGAAAAACTTTTTTCTGCTCGGAGTGCCGGCTGAAGGATTAGATAGATTATCGAGTGTAGTGCCCGCTGGGTCGGGAAGTCGATAAGACGAGTCCGTGGGAGAGTTGCTTCTTCTTTTTTTGGTTTCATCCAGAAAATGTCGACGGCGGATTAATTCAACGGAGGTATTAATCGACAGAAAGTACAATTAACGATAAATTGATTAAGCGGTCTTCTGTGGTTGTGACGGTAATTAGCGACTTTCTGGGAACCTTTCAAGGAAAAGAGTATGCATTTATTCACAGGAAAGCCTCTGTATTGAACAAAAGCACATTTAAAGACTATTTTGGTAAATATTCATACAAAAATATTGAATTATTTAAGAATTATAGAGTACTTCTTGAAAGGTCTTTTTAAAAAGGTGGTTCGCGGCGACCACTTCTGCTGAACACCACAATTTGTTGCCTCAGCCTTCAATTTTAGAATAAAAAATATTTGGGATAAGATGGCAGACGGTGAAATTTAAGTGACCAATTTTCAATTTAAAAAACGCTCATTTATCCACCATAAAATAAAAATTAAGCGTTGAATAATGGAATCCTATGTTTAGGGACGAAATTTTTATATCGAAAATAAGCCCTCAAAATTTTGAATCAATACGTATCAAATTTATGAAAAATAAAATTTTTTTAACTTACAAAGTTAAACAAGACCCCTTAAACGAAAGTTAATGATTTTAAAGCGGGATCAATGGCTGAACCGATATTCTTTGTTACCGTACGATGTATTGATCGTGTTGTTTTCATCGCAGTGAAAAAATAATTGGTATCCAGATAAATGACCGGAGTGGACACGTTAAAAGCCCAATCGGAAAATGGGGGTTCTGCGTGCACGCGAAACGAGAATGAGACTCCTCCATTTCCCCGTTGATGGTTAAACCTGTACGCCGGCAGGTAATAAGCACTAATACGAAAAAATATTTCACGTCAATCCGTGGACACGGAATATTGATTCCCCTCCGTGAAAGCTAAAGGACCCCCGCTGTTTGCAGCTACCAATATGGCATTCAAACAGAAATTCCATGCGCTCGCTCGTTTCAGCGGTCTCGTTCCTACAGGACGATATGGATTAATTAATCAAACCCCCCCCCCCCGTGGATTCGGAAAACTATCCGCGCTGGAATGATCGACGCCGATGAGCCTGTGCAAATCCACGGGAATGACCGGTCACCACGGTGTTAAATAATATTTTCTATCCAGCGACGATGCATCATTGTAGAATAATATTCACTGCAGGTGACAGAACAGTCAACTAAACCGATATACATAATTTCTACTTATATTCCATTTCAGTCGCATCGATCCTATAAATTGATACGCGAGTGTAGAGACTCGAAACGCTACGCGTATGTGTAACCGTCTAAAACGATTGTTTGGTGACTGTAAATGTTTCCCTTTGTGCGGCATCGAAATGACGTATGTCGTTTCACGACGGTGCGCTTCCATTAGGATCGACATCTTTCGACAATAATTTATTTATCTCCGCGTATGACAATCGAAAGACTGATCGAGCAACGATCCTCTCCACGTAGGTCGTCAGGCCAATCAGCTACCAACGAACTTCTGACTCTCTTACGGCGGGCGTTCATAAGCATTTGAATGGGCCAATCAATCACGCGGCGCGTCTCTTTCTCGACGCAACCGGGCTTCTCTGCGTTCTCTTTCTACCGGAGTGACGTCACGCTACACAGTCATCCCCTATTAGTGGGGTGTTGTAGCAACCAGCACCGAACTGCGGGTCGCGAACGAAAGACGAAGGAGGAGGAAAGGAGGATGAGGAGGCTGACGGTTCCAGCCGAGGGGGTTGGTAATTATATATTCTAAGGGTGTCTCGCCGATCAGTCAATGTTTCCGCTGCAGCTCGCCGACAATGGGGCAAAGATAGAAAAAGCTTATCTGTCACTGCGCGCGATACTTCCTTAGGGGAGAGAGGAGCCAGAGACTTTTAATTCGCGCTACGATTACCGGTTCTGCCGATGAAAAATTAAAAGAAGAGACCGTCGTCGGATGGGGGAGGGCAAGATGGATTCGTTACCGTCTCGTTGTCAACCGGAAACTGTTTACGTTCCAACGATCTGTAATAAGGTAATACCTTCAGCTTTACGAAGAAACTGAGGTCTCATAATAATTTCGGAGCCATTGAACATATACAGGGTGGATAATAATTTCACAATTTCTTACAATTAAGCTATAACGACTTGCGTTGAAGATTATTAGATTCTAAATATTTATCACTAGATGAAGCACAAATAAGTCCAAAATGATGATCTATACGAATATCTATAATTTAAAATGATTTATCTAATTAATTGGAATATGGTGTCACTTCGCCTAGATTGCTGTGTTACACGCCCGTATTGTATGACTTTCTGGTGTTCCCCGCGTAACAGCTTAAGCAGTGATCTATGACGAGTAGTACCATAATGGTATTTGATGTTAATCGGGCTTTGAGTACGAGTTAGCGCGACGAACGCACCTCGGAACGCATGAGCGAGTTGATTAAATTCAAACACCTCGTAGGCAGAATGCCAGAGATCGGTCGCGTCGTTGGACCAGACCGCCGTGTGCGTGAGTTCAAATATGCTCATATCGGGCCGGCTCAAAGGACTGAGGTAACTCTCTGTTCAACAATAGTCACGGCATGATAATAGCATGCCATACGGCCCCCTCGGTCAGTCTCCCAACGACCAGTCGTCTGGAAGGAGTAAATACCGGAACGTCGAATCGATTCCCATCATCGGGTTGACTAACATCGATCGAATTCTCATATATGATCGAAACTTACGAACGACATATCTACGTATTAGTTGTACCGATAAGTAGTTCACTATTCTTCGTGAAACTCTGTATTGCTTCCGAAATAATTCAAATACCTATCCTATTTTAACAATGTTCGTTATTTCTTCCTATTATATTACCCCATGTTGACTAAACAGAAGGTTTTGAAATATATTCTGAAGCAAAATAGGTATATCGCCACTATATTGAAACTATAATGAATTACTTATTGGTTCAATGTTACACATTACATTTTCATGAAATCAAGGTAAGTTTCAGATCTCGATAAAAGAACAAAATACCAAGCAAACTAATTATTACATCCCAAGCTCACCTTGATACCATACAACTATCGTTCCAAATATTGTTTCATACAACAATTGACTAGTAATTTAAGACAATAGAATTACACGACCTATATGCTAATCTCGACAAAGACAGAATTTAATTTCCGATGCAAAAGACGACAAACTCAGAATGCACCGGTCCAATTTTTATCTCTCGAAATATCCACGTAACGTATCGTGACAGTTTCATCTACTATCACGATAGCGTAACCCGGCAGACAAAGCCATTCCTCCAAAATTTAAATAGTCGAACGACGATCCGTCACACGAATATCTCTCGCGATGGATATGGCGTAGAGAATATCTCCGTGCAATGAAATCTCGTAACGCCGTTCCCCCTTTGGCCAGAGCTATGTCCGCTGGTCGTATAGGTCCGGAGCCACGAAAACGTCGAAACGTTACGCGGCGAGCTGCCGCCGCGCGCGAGAGAGCAATCTAAAATCTGTCAGGCCTTTGATCGATGCGCCGTTCGCCATTTTAATGCCTATCACCCGACAACAAGCCTCACGTGAAATACGAGTTAACCCCCGGGGCGTTCTCACCCTCATCAAAGCGCGATCATCCCTCGAGGAATTCAAAACGCCACCGCCAACGTCGAACCTCCACCTCCTCCTCTACCTCCCCGTCGTCGTCGTCGTCGTCGTCGTGTGAAAATGGTTTAAACAACGTCGAACGTCGGCTCGGAGCTAGATCATTATCGGAAATCATTATCGCGTCCTGCTGCCATCGCCGCGTCGCTCGCGTGTCCGTTCCCTATACAGGGTGATTTAAAAAAAGTGTTCATAACTTATAAGGTAGATAGTACGCGTCCAATGATGAGAAAAGTGTCCTAATCAACGTGGGTTGAAAAATTTATATCTTTAAAATTGTAAACAATTGTTTGTTTCGGTTAACGCAAGTGACTTACTGGCTTCGGGAGCTATTATATCGTATGGGAATAATGGATTACCTTGTTATTCCTTCTTTTCCTGGTTACAGAAGATTTACAATTCCTATTAGTCTTTTTTACAATTATCTTCATTGTTCCCATACGGTATGATAGCTCCCAAAACGAAAATGTCATCTGCTTCAACCGAAAAAAAGAATTGTTTCTATTTCCGAAAATATTACTTTTTCGACCTATATCTATTAAGACCTTTTTTCATCATTTGAAGAGTACTATTTACCCTAGAAGTTATAAACCCTTCCTTCTGTATCACCGTGTGTATGCGCATCGCATCGATAAGTACGAGCAATTTCCTTCTCAAAACGATCCCGTGCGGCTCAAAACTGGAAAATAAATTTTCACGGGATCCCTTTAATTACCAGCGTCGACGTGTCGCTGCTAGAACATAGGTGCACCGACAATTATACGAGTTTTAATTCGATCGGAGACGAGCTAAGCGCGTAACGAGGCGCATCCGCGTTCGAGGCTGCGTCGCGGTTCAACTAGTTTTGATTCACTTGTATGTGTGTGTGTCTCCACGGGGATAGAAATTTTCCACGGATAACATGATTCCGAAAGTTCCGTCCTCGCTTCCGTGCCCAGTAATTTGATTCGAAAATAATTGCCGTACACGGTTGGATTCGGTCGCGCGAGGAAAATCCTCGAGCAGACAGGATCCTGGCCAAAATCTGGGGGATCCTGTAATCGGAAAAATATTATGATAACGCGATTGGCCGCCGGGTAGACGGAACACAGAGACGAGGTGTATCGAATCATCGTTAGCCGGGGATACAGGATTTGCCGGACCGTCGGAAAAACTCGGTAAATCCAATGGACGCGGCCTAATCCTAAACGAACCGGGGTGAACGAGAGCTAGAAGCTGGTAGGCAGAGAGATAGAGTGCGTTAAAGTAAAACCTGTTCGGTGTCCGTAAATCTAATGACGAATTCATTCGTCCGGCACGATGGTCCGATGCGACACGGGTTTTTTTTCCCGTGCAAAATCCAAATGGACACGGTGTTCGCACGAAACAAACTAAATACCTATTAAAATATCACAGCGAGCACACACACACACACACGTGCATGGTACACATACATAGAGGCAGCAACGGTTTCACTCGACGAATGAAAATTTTATCGGCGTTACTTCGCGAATTTCTCTCTAATTGGATTACTCTTCGATGTACTCCCTTCTATCGCAGTGCGCGCAGGAACACGATACAATTCGGCCGCGTGTCGATTACATCCGTGAGAGTGGTGATGCACGCGAGAATTACACGGCCGTTCCGCGTGTATCAATTTAATAATTCCGCGCATAGGGGGACAGGTGTAAAAGCCAATATTCGACCGGAGTGTATAACGCCCGTGCATGCTTCCTCTGTAACGACTGTTATCGGGTTATCGCGACGCGTTAATGTAACAGATACAACTTTTCCCGTGATATTCGAGCCGAATTACCTGTAAATCGGATTAACGCCCTGTGTCCATTGGCTTTTACGATTGAAAACGGAGCATCGATTGACCAGGGTTGAAGAACAGATTATACGATGAACGTTTCATATGTGTTTAATGTGGAAATTTGTTGTTATCGTTCTAGGTGGATCTATATGAAGTCACCTGATTTTTAACCCTTCCGCTGCTGTAGATTACAATGTAAAGAACGCACGTAACAAATGTCTGATCGTGATCAACGCTACGAAATTCAACAATGTAAGAATGTGGAGCTTTGATTGACCTTCACCCCAAAAGATCGCATTTTTGGTGAGAATTAAATAAATCTCAGAGTTACAGGTGACAATCCAAGTAATGTATTTTTTAAATGTCTGCGAATCATAAAAACGATGGACTTTTCACTAAATTACAACAAATGCTCAAACTGATGGCTTTATACCCACACAGTAACTAGGACGTTCTTACAATCGCGAAGTGCCATTACACGTGTAATCATATCGTCCGTTTATGAAGTCATTCCATGGTAGTCTCAGGTTTCTGAAATTTCTCTGATTCCCACCAAAAACGCGACTTATTTTGGGTGAAGGTCAGTTGAAGGTCAACATTCTTACATCGTTGAATTTGTTCTTCGATAGACCATAACACTATAGTATCAGAAATATGTGAACCCACTAAAGAAAACATTAATGACCTTGATATCTCTAAAAAAAATTGCTTCGAAATAAAAACAGGAATTTTCTCTCAGCACATTGCGCCTATCAAACGGGTGCAACTCTGTTACCGAAACATACTTTCATAACATTATATCCAAGTATATATTTAAGTAACTTTTTTTCCAAGTATATACTTGTAATGTTACTTACGGGTATTTTACTCATACACGCACAAATGGTATCGCGTGTTGTGAATTATCGTACGAGTTCCACGGGACATAATAGAAATTTATTTCCAGCTCCGCCCGTTGCGCATAGCTCATCGGACCGTGTCAGCGGGCGCACGTACGCGCGAAGCAACGCGACATTTTTCGGTGTAATTCACTTATGAGGGAAATAAATCCACGCGCGGCGGCGGCGACGGCGAAAAAGATGTCCTCGTAGATTTGATGGGGCGAATGCCTCGGAGACACTCGTAAAAGACGCATCCGCGCTGGCGAGCATAAAATTAGAAGAATGGACTTAAAAGGATTTGAAAGGATTGCCGTGGCTCCGGGCCGCGTTCGGCGGAACTTCTTCTCTCTCTCTCTCTCTCTCTTTATTTCCCTCTGTCGGTCTATCACGTCTTCCACCTACAATATTCGTGCTCCCGCGGAAACGCAGACCGAGTCCAAGTTCCAAGAGTGGATTGAGAGTGCGCGAGTCTGACTCTCTTCTCGTGGAGAGCGAAGGAACGGAAACGAGGGAAATGCTGAGAAACGAAATGCATTTTGGCGCTTCCAGGAGCCAACGAAGCCGTCGAGATGCACGGAGTAAACAGGCGAACGGTGTCCCGCGGAATAAAGCTTAAACGAAAAACCGGGCTGAACAACGGGCGAAAAGAGAGAGAGAGAGAGAAGATATATATACACACACATTCCGTCGCCTTTAGGAGGCAGCTCAACCGTGAAGAAACGACGCGCTCGCAGAACTGTTCTGCAGGTCTGGGAGAAATTTTAAGCGTCAAATGAAACGAATCTAAAGAGAGGACGAGTCCGCTTTGTTTCTTGGACGGTGCCGTCAGTCGCGAAACGGTAAGAATCACGGGGGAAAAAAGAACTATATATATATATATGTATATACACTACATGTATTCGGGGGACAAAAGGAAGTCGGAGAGGAAGGAAACGGAGCAGAGGTTCAGTGTCTTCCGAGAATGAACCTTTTCCGGCTTTTCGGGCGATTTAAGGGGAAGTGCAGTAATACGCGGAACAAAAAGAGACGAGTCTTGATAAAGGCCGGGCGTCGGGACTAATGACAGTGCTTAAGAAAAAGCTTAATGGATCGTCCTCCGTGGCGCAATGATGTGTCATTTGTAACCTTGCCGCGACTCGAACGCACGCACGCACATACGCACGCACTCTCTCTCTTTCTCTTGAATTAATTGCCGTCCAATTAATGGTCTCGACATCGCCGGAAAGGGCCACCGTGCTCTCTGTCCCGTCGTCTGTACGATTGGCTTCGCCATATTTCTAGCGTCGGAAAACAGCCAACACGACAGAATCATTTTTCATCGTGGTCTCTATTCAATCCCCCGATTGATCGTGATCGAAAACAGCTTAAGAAGCGAATTGTACACGGTTCAAATGATGTACATGGTTAACATTTGGTTTAGTATATCAAATGTTACCAGAGGACCCATGAAGACTGCGGTGCAGACGGACTTAATTTTATATGCCGAATGTGTGCAAAAAAAAACAGAAATAATCAGTTTTGACAAGATGAAACCTAGGTCTCATATTAGACGACCAGTGTTTGAATTCATGTTTTTGCATACTTTTCATTTTTATTTTATTAGGATGGAATTCTATCTGTTTTGTTATAATTTCTAATATCTTGTGAAAGTGTACATATCTTACATTTAGAACGAGTATCGTATTTCAATAAAAGTATTTTTAATCGAGAATTATGCGTGCTTAAAAAAATGGGTCTCATATTCGGCTACTTTACTCATCCGCGTTAGCCACGGCCACGTGACTGCGTACACGTCCGACAATTTCAGAGACAAGTTTATTTTTGCGTGTGTGTTTTTTTTCACCAAATCGCGCTCGATTAATTCCGTACGATCGACGAACGTGTCGAGGACAGCCAACTCTGGAGTTTATTAACTTATTCGAGCATGGAAACGGTAATTAGCCTGGACACCGGTGACAGAAACAGGCTCGCCCTTCGGGCAGACGTGCGTCGATTTCCAACGCACGCGATTCGCCAAGGATACCTGGATGCCTCCGGGCAGTTACGGAACAAAGGCCCCTGTTTGATGATCGACGGATCAATCTGATCTAATTCTCCGTGATGAATTGAAAAAGTCAACGAGACATATCTCTGTGTGTGTGTGTTTGTGCGTCTAAATACTTTGGTTCGAGACGTAGCCAGCGCGAACCAATGACAATTTCACAGTCTTGCAGGTTTTGTTTAGATTCACAATCGTGATCTCTAACGACGAATTTCGACTCCCGTTCAACCGCGTCGAGCAACAAAACCAGCCCGTAAAAAAAATTGTCAGAAATCTTTATCTTTGACGAGGAATATGTTTTAAGTCTCAAGAAGCCTCACATTCTAAAAAATTAAAATGTTTTCAGCACACCTTCCTCTACATAATCATGTAAAAATCACTTCCCCCCTCAGACCACTGTTCAAATTATTACTTTTTCAAGCCGTCAGCGTCGTATCGTTCATAAAAAATTATTTGTTATTCTTTTTATTAGTAAAATATACATATGTATGTATAAATATATTGATATTGTTGTAACTGTTTTCAATTCGATCTACCTATAAACTGACATCCCTACATTATCCAGTCCAAGTTTCATGTCAATATCTTCAATGGTTGAAAAGTTATACAAAAATATCTCTCTCGATCCGGTCCACTGTGCGCCGGCTCACGAAATTGGCAATTCTAATCAAGCCTGCGAGAGGTAGACTCCTAATCAGAATCGGGCGTTAAAGTGTCGGCCGCCAACCGAAATTAACAATGTTGTTAACAAGCACGTCGACGCGGCAATCCCCCCTTGTGGTACACGGGCGCGCGAATATCCGAGGCTCTAAAAGCGTCGGGAGTCGTCCCACTCTGTGGGAGATAAGTGTGACGACCTGTCCAACGACACTGGAGCAGGGGGAAGGGTTGACGCAATCAACGTAAAACGTAACGTCGACGGTAACGGGGATTAGTTATCTTCAGCACCCTCGTAGGTAACGCGGCTGGCACCCCGTCCGCTGTATTTAGGCCGGTTGGATGCGGGGCCGCGAGGGGACCCGTATCCAAAATCACCGACGATCTTCTAGTAATTGCGCCAAGAAAATTGCGCGAGTAGCCTGGGTTGGCTGGCCTGAATGGCTGCTGACGAAAATCGGTGACCAACAATGGCTTGAGACGGTTATTGCCCAGATCTGACGCGATAATGCCGATATCCGTTTCGAGAACGATGCCATCCGCCCTGGGGAATCGACAAGGAAGATCGTGGAGGAACCGCCAATGCCCGCTATAAAACCGTTTAAGGGAATGTATGGCTGGTGGATATGATAATGCTTATTAAATATCGATCGTGAGTGGTATCTGTCGTAAGAACAATTATTATGTCGTCCAAGATACTAGCGTTATAAGATCTGTATGCAAGTCTTGATCTAACCGATGTGCACCGATCAATAAATTGTTAAATTACTATTACTTGAATTAAAGTTGATCTACGCTAAAATGGAGTTAAGGAAATATTTGGTCTATCAAAGAAGAAGTGAAAGATACACAATGTATCGTGTATTTAATCGCTCAATTCCCTGGTCTTTTGATGTAATAAACGAGTCGGCGTAGAACGTACAAATTTGCCCTAACGAATACATAAACGGCGGACTGCAATTGAACAAATCGCGGCGAGCGTGTGGTTGTTTTTAACCGGCAACGGTGTATCACGCTGGAGGATAAAACGTGGAAATAAAGGGTCGATCGACGATTACACAAGCAAGGTGTTAATCCCTTTTACGGTTCGCGGGAGCGTCACCGGCCAAAGTGCCGGGGCGAAAACGGCCCTTTGACGCAATTCGAAATGCACCGTTGGGCCGAGGCAGCAGCAACGACAGCGATGGCGACGAGCGTCATACCGAGGAAACAAAAACCCGACTACCGTCTCGGTTGAGATGCTTTTGCGCCCGCGAAACGACACGACGATAAATAATAGACACGGAATTATATTGCTTTTGTATTCATATTAAGGTCTGCGCGCGAGCGCGACGGTGGTCGTTCACCATCGAGCTGAATATTTTCCTTCTATTCGGGATTAATGGCTCGGACGTATTTTATAGGGAGTTCCCCCCTCTCTTTCTGTGTCCGTGCGATATCCATGCAGAAACTGACCGCTGCCCGTTCCGCTCCCGTGATATATCGTCGGAAGTTTAAAAGTAATACGGGGAACACGAGTAGAGACCGGCCATAATATCGTGCGTCGACCCTCTCTCCACCTCCAGAGAGATTTAAATTTCGAAATTTCACGTAACCTCGTACGTGCCGCGCCAATTCCGTGGAGACTACGGAAAGGACGCGGAGAAAAAGCGAACCGACGGGATCGAACGGGTCTGTCTCTCTGTTATCGGGAACCGCGATAAGACGTTTCACGTACCGGATGGAATATGGTAAAACGTCGGGGAAGAGGAACGAGGAGAGATCTCTCTCTCAAGTTGTGACCGATGCAAGAGGCTACTCGGAGAATGGAAAACGAACTTTTACCACGACGAGATATATCCCGAGGATGAAACGAGCGTGAAATAAAAATCGAGGTCGAGTGGGTACACGTACACACGTTTATCATACTCGGGGTAAACAATATTTCTTCCCCTGTCGGGTGGCAATAGTTTTGCTTTGTGGATCGTGATGAAGTGTCTTCCCGTATTAAGGGCCCATTATAAGACTGAACGCGATTCGAACGATATTTATCCCGGTTCGGTCGGTGGTACAAGCATCACGCATTACCCGTGACACTGCAGTTAATCGAAGTTTACTTTCACACCCCACGCGCATCGACACGTGGCTGGGGAACACGTGTTACACATAGTCAGGGCGCGTTGGCCATCTTCCATCTGTCAAAAATCGACAGCCCGCGTGTGTGCGGGTCATGCATAAAGCGACCCGAGTGCACGAACGATTTTCGCGATGGCACGCAACGGCAATTGTTCCGGGATGGGAAGGGTGGTATCGCGCGCGTCTTTCATAGTGTTCCAAAGAAAGACTTGTGCCGCGTTCGTCGGTACGTAAATAGGGGTGGCGAGAAGAGGATTCCGCGATCGAAAGCTTCGAGACGCTCTCCCGACTGCTGAAAAAAAAAGGGGCGAGCACCACCAAAGTCGACCGCGTACATTTGTCGCAAACAAGCTTGCTTCTCTCGGGGTACGGTCCAGACACCAGTCGGATAGGGGATGAGATAAAAGAAACCCGACGGGGGGAAAACGGAAAATCTCACCTTAAACCACGAAGATTCCCCACGGGCCCTTTGAAGATTCCGGTGAAAGTTAAATTCTATTCGCAGACGCGTATTATATACATCGAATCGGGCACGATGTACATAGACGGAGAAGTTTCAACGGGGGGCGGAGGGGTGAGGGCGGTTTCTTTTCAGCCCTTGCTTCGTGACCATTATAGCGTAGCCGTAGGGTGTCTATAGGGTTGTTCACGGGCCGAGAATCGAGCAGACGAGGCGGGCGGTTGCTACCGACCTTCCGGAAGGGTCGATTGTTGACCGAAAAAGTCGCCAATTTGAAAGGACCCCCGGCGTTTCTTTCGCGGCCGAGCAACGAACGCGGAAAGAGAGACGGGGGAACGGGAACGCGCACGCCTGATTCCGAACAAGCAATTATGTTGTTACGAAATGTTTACAACGAGATTATTGTCAGCGGCATCTTGCGCCCCGGGTGGCGGCCCGAGCGGCCAGATCTTTCTTGTATTATCAATTTTATTTGACGAAGGGACCTCGGATACGCCCACGGCGTGCCTTTTGTAGGCGAAATACTCTACCGGGAGTACGTATGTACGAACACGTATCACTTACCGTCGCGTTTCCAGGGGCAAACGCGTTTCTTTGAGTGAACTTCTGGATGTACCATGGTCGAATAGAGAAACCGAAGAGGAAAAGTCTTTGTGATCGATCAGCAATTTCTGCACTGTTGTCTCGATAATCGAATAATAGCTATATCGACTTTTAGTTATTAGTAAAGTTTCATTTATTCGAATCTGACAGGGAATAATTTACACACTGCATCCCGTGAGAAAAGCGTCCCTGAGTGAGTAAAATGTCAAATAAATATTAACAATTTCGTAAAGAATCAAATGGGTACCGATAATTTCGTTATGTATCAACGTAGACTATGATATCAAACGGATATCATATCCCTACAGTCCTATTGGTTTCGTATCGCTCCAAAAAGTATCGGTATCAAAACTTGATACCAAGTGTACCCAAAATTTCGATATATTTCGATACATTTCATTGAATACTTTCCTATCAAATCGTTCGAGTAATATCAATCTATGTATATCGGTCCCGATCACTAAGCTTAAATGCAGTGCAAAACGCAAACGAAGAACACGAGATAATATCCACAATTCGTCGTCTCGTAAAATCCTAGGTACCTAACACCTAGAAATCCACCGTATTTCACGAGCAGAATTATTCCCGGGTCGGATGGATAGGGGGGGGGCAACAAACAATCCTGACAACCGCGTCCGTACCACGGAGCCCGAAGTTATGGCCACGCAGTAAAGAGTTAGGAGTTAATAATTCAAAAAGACGCGATTACGAGAACTAAGAGTGGCACAAGTCGGTGCGCGACGATAAAGAACGGACCGTGGCCCTCGAGGGGGGAGATGTGACGAGAAACGGGGGTCGAAGGTGAGCAAGAGGTGAGACGTGTCGGGCCTACTCGCGGAACGCGGCCGTTTCCCGCTCGGATGTCTCGTGACGCGCCCTCGCTCGCATATACGGCCTCGATTCGTCAAGGTCCGGATTCTTCCGCGTGCGGAATCGCATCCGTGGAAGGGATTTGCATGCAAATAGCGTCGCGAATCCCGTTCGCGTTTCAAAACCCCCATCATCCCTTTCCCCCCACCACCAAACCTGGCGCAATCAGTTTTGCGGTCTCGCGGTCATAATTGAATGTGGCGTAAATAAATAAATAATGTCGCAGTGGGCGGAACGCGGGACAACGTTCGCCACCTTTAAAGGTCGAGACTTCGATTAAGCTTTTGCACCTCGGTCGGCGTCCCTCTACGAAACCTCTTTTCTCCTCCTACTGCTCGCTTGCTCGCTCGCTCGCGCTCATCCGCCGTTTCCGTCGTGTTCGTTCATCGCCTTTCGCGTTCTCAGCGCCGCGCGCGACCGCTGCCGAAAAGGGAATATTACCGGCAGCCGGAATTCTTTTGTTTTTTTTTTTTTCTTCTCGAGGATTAATTTGCGGTCAGGCCTCTCACCCCTCCTCCTCATCCTGTCAAGACTACCGGCATTACCGGCTACCGTACACATCCTGCCTGGACCACCGGCCGCCGCGTTGCGCTGCACCACCACCAACGTCATCTCTCTCTCTCTCCAGACGACGATTAATTATTCGACGAATGCCTTTTCTTTCCCCAGCCGCAAGAAAAATAAAAGAACCGAACAAGACAAAAAGCATTGCCGTAACCACTCGAACGAACTGAACTTCGACCTCCGTGGAACGCGCCACACGCGTTTGAACGTAAATGATCGTAATTTACCGGGGAAGGATTTGATACAATTCTCAAATTAAAATGAATATTTCAACAGAGTTGCGGGCAACCGCAGCGAATATTGGCCTCCGAGAGAATTATGGAGTATTATTCGCGCTGTCCACGATAATATATCCCAACCCCGTTTCACCCGCTCTTACTCCATCCATAAGAATTAATTAGAAAGATTTTTAATATATGGTCCGGCAATAAAACCCGGAAACCGCAATTTCGGCGTTTTTACGATTTGACCTCGCGGTCCTTGGCAGAAGGACTCGGGGGATAAATCCTCTGTCAAGATGAAATGCGTACGAGTAAGAGAGTTCCTTAGCCACCCCCACCCCCGAATGCAACCGTACATACCGGAACCGTTGGCTACATTCCGCGATATTGCTCCTCTTCCCTCTCCTCTCCCCCTCCTCACACTCGAACGACATCGCTGGCTCGTGAAAGTGACGCGACCGTCGGGTAGTAAAGCGAGAAAAATATTTGCTTTGTGAAACCGCCACGGACCGACTCGCCATCGCCCGTCTTTCTCGTCGCGGTTCACACAAACGAATCCGCATGCCTCTCCGCTTATACGACTCATACTTAATTCTTCGCAGCTACTGCCACCCCCTCTCCTGCTCGACTTCTCCGCCACTGAATGTTTCCATTCCTCGATGTAAACTCCTCGCATCGTTCAAGATTTACCGCCTACTTACGGCCGGTCTCTATTCGCGCGCGGTGTGTGTGTGTGTGTGTCTCAACCGGGCGCAAATATTTGTCCCCTCATTTTTAATCTCGGCACGGTCCCGCGACAAGCGAAACCACCCCTCCCGTTGGATTTCGTCGGGGCCGTTGGCCAAAGAGAGCAATTTTCAATTTACAGCCGTTACTTTTGCCGCGGCCCTAGCGCGCCCGAGTGTATACCCCCGGACACGTAGAAGCTCTCGGAAAGTAGGGCCATAAAAACGTCAGGGGAATATACCGAAGTTGGTACGATTTGCGGCGGCACCGTATCCGAAATGCAACCGTCCCGACACTTTGGAGGGAGGATTTCGTTTTGCTTGTTCGCGCCCGCGAACTCTGACAAACATACGTCCACCCTCACCCACCCCCTCCTGGTGCAAATAGTGCGTAACGCAAGGGTGATATACGCGAGGGAAAGGAGGTGGACAGGGGCGCCCCTCACACCGATCCTGGACCACGAAGTGGTCGCAGCCGTTGGTACCTGCGGTCAACAACAATTCGCTGTATATGTATATACCCATGCCTTTCACGGAACAGTCGACGATAAACCAACGAAACTTATTGCCCCGGTTCGCGGTTGGTGGCGGGACGATTTTTTACGCCGGGGAACGGAACACCTCTCACCTTATTGACACTCCGCGACCTTAGCAAACACCGTGTCGACGAATGTCGCATTTTCTTCGTCTCCCCAACAGCGTATGTTCGTGAAGTAGGGAGTAGAATATTCCTCGGTGTATGTATATACCGACGAAACAACGATCTACCCGTGGAATTCTCGAAGATCGTCTTGCCCGGCCCCACGATTACTACACCGTCGCCCTTTCGGAGGCTATTGCCCGGAAGACTCTCGCGTATTTCACTCGATCTTATTAGTTTTTGGCCCGGCCCGGAGTTCGGGTAGGAACGGTCGCGCCAAGGGTGAACACGGGATGCCAGCCGTGTATATACCACCCTCGGTGTATTCTGCATAATACTGATTTTATGCGTGACACTGCGCGAGAAAGCTCGGAATAAGATGCTCTCTCGCCCGGGCGTCGCGGCACTCGTTCCCGAGAATGGAGTGCGTCGCGGCGGTTTTCGCTCTATGGAAATCCGTTGGATGGGATAGAATTCGAGTGGATATGGCGTGGAATTCTTTATCGGGAAGAGTTCCCGGTCTCCGCGAGACTGCGGTTGAAATGTAGTTGTAATGAGCAAGTAACGACAATTCATTGCATTGACGACAAAATTATTCTTTTGTCGGTCATTAACTAACGTGATCTCTTTTTAAACGTTTTTTGTATTTCTTCTGGATTATATTTCGGTAGACATTACTTTTTTAAATATGTGTTTTTAGTATCCAACGTATTTAAATTTCCCCTCTACTTTCTGTGTCTTTTCTTAAAAACAAATCATTTCAAAATTTCAAATAATTTTATTCTAAGGGAAACAAACGTGAAGAATAAGCGAGAAGTACAGCAGGGTTGAATAATCATAACTTCTAAACAAATGCATGAAAAGCACAGATTCAAACTAGCTATTTTGTAGATAAAAGTATTTTAAATCATTTCGTATGCTTTCTACACTTTCCCGTCACATTGAAACCTACAGAATAATATTCCATTACTACATTACGTATCGAAAGAACCATAAATTCGACCGCTCTTTACCATCCTTTGTTAATGGCAGATTGGTACATTATAAAATCATCCGGAATTATAAACATGCTAACATCTACAATATCTGTTTAACGTCGTCGGCGCTTTCACGAGCGAACATACGCGGGAATCTCTTTTCTGATTCGTCATGCTCGAGGAGGCAGATCCGAAGGACGGGAAGGGAATGATTTTTCATCGTCTCGAAACCGGAAGTTCCTTGAGGATGCTCGAAACCACGGAACGACGAGTTCTCGGCGTGAGTAGCTATTCTCATTTTTTTTTCTTCTCCGCGATCGCTTCTCCCTCTTTCTCTCTAGCAAGACCACAGGCGTCTTTCTTACGGACTTCAAGCCAGAGAACCTGAAGACGGAAGACTTATCCCTCGGCTGGCTTTTGACAAAAAGTGAGAAAGCGTGAAGATTGATGCCTCGGTCATCTTAGCACTTTGCCGAGTCACCGGACATTAGAGAGGGTCGGGCTGGTACCCTTCCCGGCGTCGATGAGAAACAGAGTGTAAAATGCATTTAATTCACGTGTCGTAGAGAACGAGGGGTGGCTTCCGTGGCCCCCTTGACAACATCACGAAAATCTTCCCTCCGTCTCGCGGGCACCGACTGGCAATGATTTCACACTCATAAATCCGAGTGTCAGGTTCACCGTTCCTATCTAAAATACGATTTCCGCGTTATTCCATTATATATTCGTTGGAGCGTTACACTTCGCGGCTGTCAGTGAAATTCATCTCGAAACCATCGAAGCGGTTACTCGTGAGCGTGTGACGTTGCCACGAAAAATACGGAAGGTAGATAAAAGGTGGAAGACGCATTCGAGTGGACAACCGAAAGACGTGATTCGATTATACAGATAAATTAATTCTTAATCGTCTTGCTCTACACAAGACGCGCTGCAAGACCTCCTGCATAGTTTATCGTACCGAAAGCTAATTCGTGTCAGCGATAATGAGAGCTTTCACGATAATGGGACGGTTAACGCACTCGGGATACGGAAACTCTCTCGCGGAGGCCGGCCGGCCGTCCTCGTTAGGCGGTAATTCGATAAATAGAGAAGTAAGCGCGGCAAACGTGAGCAAAAGGCGCCCGTAAGCTGACTTCTATATATTTCAGGAAAAAGTCAACGAAAGGCGTTTCACGAGACGATAAAAGAAGCAAAAAAAGAACAGAAGTTCGCGTTATTAAGAAGCTATTCGTAGACGTACATATTCTCTATCCGCTGAAAGAGCAGTCAAAGAGAAAGGAAGTTCCGTCGCCAAACGTACGCTACCGAGCATAAATACTCGGACACCTGGTTTGCATGAAGAAAATATGATGTTTTTTGAAGGTTATATATTGTGGGCCACTTTTATTACTCCATTGTAATAATTTTAATATCCCCTAAACATTATTTATAGACTGCGGATTCTATGCATTTATAGCCGATAAGGCTCAACGAAATACACTAAAAGCCAAAACTTTTATCGCATGCAACGAGTACTCTATATTATTATTAACTCGATGAGGAACTTAACGGAGAAAATAAATGCCACCTTTCGTTCCTATCTATATGAATTCATAAAATTTAATTTTGCATAAAAATCCGCAGTCTGATTATATTTCAGTGTCCTCACACTTACGAGCGGGAGTGTACATAAATTTCAAACGCTGTCGTGATGGGTAACACGACTACCGATCGGATGGAGGCAATCCATCTCAATTTCTTGGGCTGAGCGCTCGAAACGGTGTCGAGGCGGTAGCTTATCGCGACGAAGGGGGATGAAAGCACCTGAACGATGAAGAGAGGAGGAAAAAAATATGGCAAGTCATGCTTTCGTGTAGAGACCTTTCGGTCAGCCTCGGTATATGAAAAACAGTGTAAAAACGGTGTAGGTGAACAGCTGACAATTCGCGACACGGGCGAGGGATGAAATAAATTAAAGCGATCTCGCATGATCTTTAGAGGCTCGTCGGGACCGAACGTTTCCGTCGTTTCCGCGTCGACGGCCGAGATGAATAATAAAATCGGCCACTGTCCCCGTCGAATTGAAGTGAAAAAAAGCGATGGTATACGAGCCGGCGCGAAGTTTGCAGGCTAAACGAGTAAACCATCGCGCCGAACAGTATACGGCCCTCGTGTGTACACCGACAAGGGACGCTTACACCGACGGACATATACAGGGTGTCCCACTTAAGTGTCGCCACGAAATTTCAGGACTTTCCTTGGACAAATAATTGCGTTAAACAAAAGTTACACTATATTTAATTGTGCATAACTTTTGCAAATCAAAGTTTCTTTATCTGCATTTCTTTCGGAGAAATGGATATTGCCTGTTCGTTTTTTAAATGATAGTATTCCATTTTTAAAATTTTTAAAATATCCTGACTATAAGTACGTTACAAAAAAAATATATAATAACGTAGAAAAAGGTCAACAGAAGTTGCGTAAAATCGCGGTACATCAAAGTAAAATGCAGACAAGGAAACTCTGATTCACGAATGGTGTGCACACTTAATCTTTGATCCAAAACAATTTTTCCTAATGTTCAAAGAACGTCCTGAAATTTCGTGGCGACACTCGCATGGGACACCCTGTATACCTGGCTATCAGGGCGTCTAGATACACGCTCACGATGCACAGTGTTAATAAACGGCATCTGTCACCGGGCATTGCGTTGCATTTTGTGTTTTATGCTTTACCGCTCCGCGCTCGCCCGGTTTATGCTTCGGTTTATGCTTCACACCGAGCGCGCACCGGCGGCGGCAGCCCTCGTGTCTCCTCGTCGGCCCCGTGTGCGCATAATGTCAACCCGTACTGCATTTTTCTCCCCCTCCAGCCCCTCTTCCCGCTAATCACGTCGCCTTGCCGTGCCGGACACTTTGTCTCCGATTTTTATCCCTCGTCCATTGGCTGAAAAGAGATTTTTTACTGCGCGGAAAATTGGCCGACCCCCCCTTCCCTCCCCTGGTTCGCCATTGTGTCCATGAAAAGCACGAAACCTGGCCCCGCACGGTGCTTTCGTCGCGTCGTTACGGTGGAATACTTTCCCCGTATTTATTCCTGAAATTATTCCATCCCTCCGTCCTCGCTGCTCGTTACCCTCCGTCGATCTTCCGCCGGCCGTGCGTAATGGCTCGCGTTCGCTTCTTCCGCTCTAATGCGAATACATTTCGACCATGTTCGACGTTGTTACTACATCCATGGCTGTACGAGAAAGAATATAAACGTTGACAAAACAACGGAGTTCCCGTTTTGAGCCGATCGGCTGAGTGCACCCGATGAACCATTCATTTTTCAATATCTCGTTCTGGGGCGGCTAGATCATCCCTCACCCAGATGCTCTAGCAAAAAAACCGGCGAGTTTTGTCACACGGTGATGTACGATCGAACGTTCACTCGCGCTGGCTCGCCGAAACGGGATCGAAAACAATCGTCTGTTTCGTCGTTAACGAGCGTCGCTCTTACAAGAAAGCTTCTTGTGAAATATGGACGGACTGGATGGTTGCTTTTTTTTTTACATTACGTGTACATACGTGGTGTACGCTGATACCTTTCAACCTGAAGAAGAATTACTGAGAAGAAAACTTGTGTTTGATGATATATTTCTCTATCTTTTTACGTTTTTATATGAGAAGAGATAATATTAATTTCTTGCGAATAAATTCGGATCAAGTCGAACAGTTTTGGATCAGGCTGCAAACATTGAAAGATGGTAATTCGATAAAAACTTGAGTCATCGCAAATATTCCTTCACCTTCTGTTTTATTAGAACCTGAGGAATCCCTGGAAATGCTCGACAATCATTTGCAAGTATTAGAAATAGGGCTTAAGTGTGAGAATGTTACAACAAATTTGGAAAGGTATAATCAAATAACATTTACTCCGAAGAAGCAAAAAATGGAAGAAGTGCAAATCAATAAGTCCCTGATACCCCCAAGTTCGTTCAGTGAAATTTCAGTGACTACACCTAACTAGTAAATGGACATGGAAGCAACCCTAACAAGCGAAAATAAAACAAATCAAATTAAAAAGAAGAAGTATTGGTTACTTTTTTCTCTAAAAATAAAGGTTCCTCCGTAACATTATTACAAAATTACTGATTAATTTTATAAACAGATCCTCCCTTCTATTTCATTAGATGATGAAAATTTGAAAGAAGAACAATAAGAACGAACGGGTGCTACGACACAGCAGCCGTGAGGAAAAATACTCGAAGAAATTCGGCTGCCGCAGACGCAATCTTTGGTGTTCGTCCAGAACCGTGAAGAGGTACGAAGTGCTTCGTTAAAAGTCAAGGGCACTTCGTAACGTGAATTTTAATCGCAGCCGTGTCCCGAAATAAAGCCGAGGCGGATAATATCATCGACCTCGATCCGGAGGAGGGTCCTGCTTAGAATCGAAACACGGATTAACTTCGAGCAACCTGCCTCTTTCTTTCTCTCTCTCTCTCTCTCTCTCTCTCTCTCTCTCTCTCCCTCTCTCCCAGCGACAAAGTGCACAGTGAGGGGGGACCGCAGAATCGCATCGTTTGAAACATCCATTCAACACGAATTACAAATCTTTGCGTAACAGTTAACAGTCTATACAACTGCCAAACGAGCATTATTAATCTACTTGAACGAAACTTCAATTGTTTCCTAAAAAAACATGCTATGTAGTTGGAAGCTGTTCGGAAGAAAGAAAGCAGTTTTAAGGGGTTAGATCACCCTGATGTGTACAAAGTACCACTTCCTTGAGGAATTTATGTCTAAGTGATGGTATCACTATTTTTAACATTAAAATTTTCAAAAGAATCCAACCCCTTAACGCTTTCGATTCTGCGTGGAGACACGAGGATTTCATTCCCGAAATTGAACTCAAACTAATCATCTCGAATAGTTTGACTGAAACTTCAATTATTTCCGAAAAAAATAACCTAGATCGAAGCCTTTCGGAAGGAAGACAGTATTTTTAACGCTTTCGGTTCCACGTGTCGACACGATGACTTCATTCCCGAAATTGAACTCGGACTAATCCTCCGGAATACATCGACTCTAGATACAATTCTAACGAAACTAATTGCGTCCCATTGCGCGTGTGTCCATCCAATTTCCGTGCTTTCGTCGATGTAATTCCGCGGACACCCGCGCCACGTCGAACGGCCGGGCGCGAAACGTCACCGTGCAAACGACTGAGTTTCATTCGTGCCGGTCAATCGAGCGCGCGGAATGTGACGGTTGCACGCTCGTTCGCCGAAAATTCGAGGCCGAAATGCAAAACAAAACAAAACAAAACAAAAAAAGAGACTGGACGCGTTGCGCAACGAAACGGCAATTAATAATTCCACGGCGCGTCGTTGACAAGGAATTTCGAGTGTCAGTTCGAAACAAAAAGGGGGATGAAAAACGGACAAAGAAGCGACAGAATGGAAACTTCAACGACGGTGATTGTCGAAACACGGTGTCTATGGGTGAACGAAAAAAAAATATAGTTGACACGATCAAGTGTGTTGTAAAATAAAATCCTCTAAACTCGCGGTTCTCAAACTTCATGCGTTCGAGTAGATCTGCATTTTGCCGAACTCCTAACCACTGACTTCATACATTTTCTTAGTACAAGGTAAGCAAAGTATTTTCAACAATTGATCGGGATTGAATGGTATTTTTATTAAATTTTTCATAATAAAATTAAATAACAATTCGTAGTTTACTTTGAACAATCACTTGCGATCCACCCTGACTATTAACTCGTGGACCCCTAAGGGGTCCGCGTACCACGGTTTAAGAGTTGCTGCTCTAGACCCAAGCATTTTCAGCCCCCAGGATCATCGAAAACCATGCACGGACTTACGTAACCCGGTCGACGACGTAACAACTCCCGAAATCGGCTTACGGATCGAGTAACTTATAAAACCCTCTGCCCACGGTAGTCGTTAATCGATTCCTCTCCGTTCAGCCGCGGACGTTAGGTACGGACGCGTTTCAAATCCCGTAGCCAGCCGCGGATTTGCAGGTGGAGTCATGCGAGAGCCGGCCGCGTCATAAACGCACGTGCGTGACCACGCATCCGATACAACGATAATCCCTCGACTGTTCTGGAGCCTACGACCGAAGAGAAAAAAAAAGAACTAAGAGAACGTAGGTGGACGGCCTGCGCGCAGGCACGTCGTTCCGCCGACATCGCGCGTCACAGAACATAATGGACGGAGGTGAACGAGAGCATCGGGACGTTTAGTACACGTGGCCCGGTTAAACGCACTTACGCACATGCGTTTCACGAGTATGTGCCAACGCGTATGATATAGAGGCCATCTATCCGATATACATACACAGATGCCGTAGGACACGCGTGTAGAATCGGGAGTGTAGGCCCTAAGATATGTCGAAGGCATTCCTAAGCCGCTTCAAACACAAGTGCACTAAATCAATCCATTGTCAGGGACGACCCGATTCCTAGCGCAGGTTGACTCACCCTCACGACAAAGGGCTCTAGCGTCGTACCATACGTACGATCGTCTTAACGTCGAATAAGGTGGAGTCGAGGGGTTTCGAGGAAGAAGACACACACACGTCCATGGGAACCCATCCAACGGATACGTCCACGATCAATCAACCGTCTTTTCGATCTACACACGACTTACTCCTTTACCCACCTTCCTCATACGACCTTTCACTCCTACAGCGAGGTCTTTACACCTGGCCCTGTAGGATTCCAGGATGGAATAACATCGCGTTGCGGCGCCCCCTAATGGATTCAGAAGTGGCTACGATCTCTATGAGACGTAATAACGTTACGCTGATTTATCTTCCGCTTTAACCCGTGCGTCGCAGGGCTCGCTCGCTCGCGCCGTTGCTCTCGCGACTCCACGTTGAATACGTACATGTAATATCGTTTAACCCGGGCATTGTCGGGTTCAAACGTATGCAAAGTCGCCGTGACGCCGTTGACGAGAGAGGCGCGCTGTCGCGTGCCCACGGATCGGCTAGGGGTCACGATGCACACCGTGGCTCGAGGTCGCTTCCTTATTATATGTCGAACGACCTCGTACGTCGAAAAGGTATATACGGTTCATATGTACCGTGCCACGGAATTTCCTACGCGCGAAATCGTCACTTTCGGTGTATTGTCGGTACTGGCGGCGCTGTGTCGAGAACCGTTTACCGAGGTGGCCATAACGAGTCCTTTGGAGAGCGAAAGAATCTCGTGAACGTGCTGTTACTCGCATTAATATTCCAACACCAGTAAAATTTTCCACTTCCAGGCTGTATATTTTGAATCAAGGTACTGGTCGTCCTTTTCGACTAGAAACGGTGAAATATCGTTTATAGAACTAAAGATATGGTAATAGTGTTCTTGTAAAAGTTATTTGGTATGGAAGGGGCATTATGTGGTATAAATGACTTTTTTCAGATAGAGTAGTGGGAGAGAGTTCAGAGCCACATTGATTGTTTTAAATGGAATGCTATATTTTTTTTTATTCATAATATGATAGCGTTTGTTGAGACGTGTTCAATAGGAACAGAATATTCCGTAGTTTCATTTTGAATTTGTGTAGAATGGATCTTAAAAGCAGAAACACATCTTTCGATTTACGACAATTGGTGATATTTGATTATGGAAAAAATGATAGATACTACTTAACGACTTAAACTTGTAAAGCGTCTGAATATTTTTTTGATATAAAAATACACTCTTCTTCCGTGTCTCTTCTATTATTTAAGCAACCGTGTGTAATAAAACATCAGTTTTTGTTTATTTTTGTTACTCGTTGTAGGCATATTTGCTTAAAACATGTAGCTTAGAAGTCATAATTGTACCGATGGTCGAATATTAATGTAACTCTATTTGTATCCGTCCACTGCGTTCAAAATTCTTAGGTTGTCGAATCTGTACAATTCTTTCGAGAGAAGAGATAAACGAGAATGTACCGAATGATCGTAAAACGAAAATATTTTCGGATACAGCGTTTACGCAAACGGCGCATAAAATTATGAAATGATACCCCCCTTTACAGAGGGGTATCGAGAGGTTCAACTAGAATAAACTGACTAGAGAATTCCGGGTCTCCGAATGCAGGGAAGATAATGATTATAAAAATCTCCTATGCCAGCGGGCGGGACGTAATAAAGGAGAGTTTTTAAATAGCCACTAAAGCACGAACAGCCTCAATCATAAACGGACGTCCCTTAAGTAAGAGCAGCCCCTTCTTTTATCTCTCGCTATTATTTCGACCCTCGTATCCTTTTTTTTCTCTCCTGTCGACGGCAGTTCCTCGTCGTTTTAACGATAACAATTAAAAGGGCCGCCGCTCTCTGCCAAAGCTAATTATCGCGGAGACACTTTTATTAGCTTCCTCGTCTCTAAAGGTTTCCCGAGTATTTCGCGATCGTGGCACGGATTTGTACTGGATAATTTGTCGAGCACAATAATACCGTGTCGTCTAAAAATACCGAATCACAAGAATTATGTTCTGCTTTTAGAAAATAAGTATGCTGCTAAACGAAGAACGAATCATTTGCAATCTGTCTCTGTTTAGATTGGATGTACGTGACGAAGTAAGACGAAAATCAAAAATGATGAAATTGCATTGGCGGCTTCGTTTCCGAGTTATTAATTGCTGAAAGTATGGGCAAAATACGTCTGACGCGGCGGATTATTCTACTTAAGGGGCGCGTTTCTCACTGTTTCACCAGTTGGTTTCATTCAATTAATATTATTTCATTCATTAGTGTCACTAGATCATCGATCGCGATACTGTGTCAGCTAGGAATCGGCTATTCAAGTAGTATAACCCATCGCGTCAGACTTATTTCATGGGTATTTTGCCGATATTCTCAATTAATAAGTCGGAAACAAAGCCTCGAACGCGATTTTATCAGTCTTGATGTTCGTCTTAGGTCGACATTAGAATCCACACTGTGAAAGTGTCCCACATTTTTATTAACACCCTGTATACATATAATCCACAATAACTTACATTAATAATTACACATCCAAATAATTACACAATGATTGCATAGGTTAATTAAAGTGCATAAAATATCATTTTCTCTTGAACTGTAGTCGTGCAAGTAATACTTTGCAATCTCGTCTCATCAAATTATACATGCTACTGTTTCCATTAACCTTCATTAATTTCCATGCTACGTTGCTTTTCACTTTCATCAATTATTAAATCCTCTGTATAAATAATACCTAGCAACGAACAACGTAAACGTGAATTCGTAATATCCGCCACCGTTCGTTCGCGGTCTCCCGGTTTAACCTCAATAATCGTACATCAATAAACTACTGTATCTATTAGTCACACGTTACGAGAACTCGTTTACAGTGGGATTCACACATATCATTAAACGCGCTCGGGCTCGTTAGCATATTATCTCTCTGGATGGTGTAATTACGCGCGGCACACGACTCCATCCGATAAGGACGAAGACCGTCTCGATCCTCGATACGTTGTCCGTGCCACGGTGGGAAACTCTAGCGACAACTGCGAATGCTAATCCAATTAGCTCATTAGGTAATTACACCGTGCCGACAGTTCTTGTCTTCCGCGGGATTTCGAAATAGGTACAGTTGCTATCTTGTCACTGTTTACTAATTATGAGGATGATTCTTCGTTCATCGAGTACGCACACGCGAAACGAGAGTAGAAATCCAACGACGTCTTGGTAATTATTTTTAACCCTTTGAAAGGCGTACGTTTTTGGTGATCAAACAAATGTCGATACTTGACCTTCAAACCGTCCCTTTAAACCTAAATTAACCTTCAGAGCTGAATAAGGAATCATCTTTAAATACCCTTAGTATGATGGTTGAGTATGGTCGCAGTGAAAAAGGATGTACGTAGCCAGACACGCTTTATTTTGTTTTTAAAGTCATAAATCGTTGAAAATGTATGCGTTTTGTTAATAGAGGCTGTTGGTTGTGTTTCCAATTACACTGCAATATTAAATGTTACGCAAAAATTTTGTAACTCTGAGAAGGGTGGGAGAAGCGGCAAAATCCAATTTTTTTCTTGTAGAGTGAGGCAAAAGCCATTTTTTTCCGTCCAGAGGGGGGCAAGTACCCCCTGCACCCCTGGCTACACTCATGCATAAAATAGAAGGAAATTACTGATGAAGTCCGTGTCCTCCTCGTTGCTTCCCGCGGAATTTCATCTCGAAGCTTCGAACTACGTAAGTACATCGTTCGGGCGACGAAAAACAAACGGCTTTCCCGGATCGCCGTGGACCTGAAGAGTGCAATGCCAACGAATATCCGGAGAAGATTAAATTCCACCTAATAACAGCGTTTCGCCGTAGTTTCACGGTATCGATATCAGACCAGACCGTTCCGTTACAGTCGAAATGAAAGGACGGGAATGCGGCAACTGCGCGCTTCAAAACGTTATCGCGAAACGGGTATCATAGAAGTACAAATTCCACGCTTCTTTCTTCCTTGGTGTGCGTGTGTATATGTGTGTATCGAAGAGAGAAAGAAGAGGATATAGGGTGCTTCGGAGAACACCCTAATATCCCTCGACGCGTAACGGTTTCATTTCTCCCACTTCCCTCCTCCTCTTCGCATTTTCCTCTCGCAACGTACGCATTACCTAACCTAACCTTTTCCCGTCCCTGTCGCAAGATAAACGATCAGTCACACCCTGCGACTTTTATTTCTCGCAATCATCCTCCGTCTCGCAGGCCTACTTGCCGCCACTTTCCGTTCGCTATCTGCTACCCTCTCTCTTCTCTCTATTCCTTCCTTCCTACTTTCGTCTCGACGATACAGAACTTCCGAGGTATATACCGTCCTTCCCCGGGATAGAAGAAACGCGGGACGTTTATTGCGTGGCGTAAACTTCAGCCTCGTAAGGATTCGACTGCTGATTGAAAGGAAATCGTATCGCCGATGGGTCCGTGGCAGGCACTGGTAATCGACGAGTAAAATTTAAACGGAACGTAACCACGTCAGAAACGAATCGCTGGGCTATCAGCTGAAGACAAACTGAAGTTTTATTTAACAGACAGGTATCCTACAAAATTTCTTTTTTAAGCCATTATTGACCACGGGAGACGGCAATTTACATTTTCTACACTTGTCGTTTCAGATCATTTTATTCGCAATTGAAAGGTCAATCGAACATGGAGCATCAGTTCCTTAACCCTCCGTTGTTACACTGGGTCAAACTAACACAGAATTTGACTTTGAAGTAAAATATCTTTGAGGCATCATTGAAAATGGTAGGTACTACTGGCCTCATGTGGTAGTAATTCCAGGTATCTTAAAAAACTTTTCTTCTGAATTTTGTTTAAGAATCAAAAGACGACAAATCAAGACACGGATCAAACACAGCATTATATTTTTACGAATCCGTATATAATGACCCTATGGAAATGAGAATAATCAAAAGTAGATCAATCAAAGTTTCTTTATTTTTTTTTTAGTTGAAATAAATATTCTCTCCTTTTGTTCGGTTGATGGAGTTTCACAGTGTGCCTATCATCAAAGGCTCGTTCGCCGTTCGCATTGACAACGTTCGATTATTCGATCCTTTGTGCTGGCCGGAAACGGAGGGAAAACCGTGAATAAACGCCGACCGGACCTTCCTGGCCCGTGTGCTCGGACGCGAGACGAAAGTAAAAAATTGAGCGATATCCGCGTGCGAGCGGGGGCGAGACCGACGAAACGACCCGCCGGGACGGACGGAATCTATTTTTTAGAGGGCTTTGTGTGTCTCCATCGACGTAGGAAAATGAAACCGGTAATGCGACGGCATTGATAGATTCGCCACCCATTTGGAGAATGGCCGGATTATGCGCGGCATAAATACGCAATTTCACCCCGAATGCCGGCGCGCGGCTTTCCCCTTTGGGGAATAGCCGATGCTTATCCGCTTCAAATTAACAAATTGCTCCGAGCAAATACGCTGACAGTGAACCATCGCGTCGCGCAACACCGCTTAATCTAAAAGGGAACTATTTCTGCTAACGAGCCTTCTCCGATTTCCGACAGGGCAGCCAGAAAAAAAGCCAACAAACGAGCTATAGAATAGATCGACACACTCGAATAAGCTTGACCATGCTAAAAATGCTTTTCAATTTTTTATACATACAACCAACTAGGAAAAAAAAAGTATGTATATATTATATTATCTTTCGTGTTTTCTAATTACCCGACGAACGTTTGCTCGAGTGCTACCCCGCTGATTTCGAACCCCAAGAAACTGTGACGCGGAACCTGACGACCATTGTGTCGCGTTATGTTGTTAGCGTTCTTTTTTTTTTTCTTTCTTCATCCTTCGTGTCCCTCGCCGCCCCGTTGTACGTGGCGGCGGCGGTGGTCGCACCCTCCGTGCACACTCAAAACGGCACTATGTTGCCGGCCTCCGTACATCCAAGGATCGCACCCCGTCCACGGTGATTCCCTATTATGCGGTTCACGGTCCCATGTTTTCAACTTTGCCCACCTTGTCCCTCTCTCTGTCCCACACTTATTCCGTTCCCCTCGGCGTATCTTTTATCTGCCCCCCTCCCCGTAGACACAGGGACGCACACGGGTGGTTTGACCTTATTTCCATAACGTTTACGATGGTTAGGCCATCCTCGAGATATCAGAATCCCACTTCCGGTCGAAACGACCACCTGGCCGTCCACCGATGACCATCGCCACTGCCGTGTGCCTGTTACACGGGGTTACATGATTCCACCCCGTGGAATACATGGAAATCGGACGTGGCATTTTTTTACGCCACGCGGGAACACGTGCCGGGGCCATTAGCTGTCGTAATTTAGCTGTATTTAATTATTCACCGAGGTGATGCGCCTTAAACCGTGACCGATGCAGCCGGTAACCCGCGTGTGTGTAATAGTGTGCACGCCTTTCACAGTCTTTCCAATTTACGAAAGTTTCCGAGAAACGTGGAGACCATTGCCTACCTCTCGTGAACGCAAAAACTCGTTGGTTATGGTGCAAAATTTCCGGTAGCATCTTCGAGGGGAAATCGGATTATCCGGATATTGACCTAACGGAATTCCCGAGAATCGATGCAGCACGGAATTAGTAGCGAACTGCGGTCAGAACCGTGCTAGTGCAGAGTAACTTTATAATTGAATATTCAAACTCGGTGGCCTAGACTGAACCATAGGCGTTCGACAAATTGGAGCAGGAACGAAGGTCGGGAAGCTATCCGTAGACGGCGTTCTTGAGCGAAACGTACGTTTATGGAGGGCGGTGGTATCCGTGAGGAGATTCAAGCGAGGCGAACGCGATATATTTCTCGCCCCCACTCCCCCCCACCCCCTTTTCGGATTTATGCGAGGCGTTATGGTCGACGGATCTAACCCACTAGAGGCTAGTCCACGGTCGTAAAGCCGAGATAATTAAATTATGGGAATAAAAAACCGGGAAGTTGGGCGAACGCCACGGCGGGGTCCGACGACAGTTCCCGTTTTTCGACGCGAAGAAAAATCGTAAAACCAGCCCGACCGACAAATCTGTATAATGTCTCGCGATTTTTATCGCCTCGCGGCAACCACCCCCCTGTAGCGGCACTAAAAAACTCTCGAGCGCGAGACAACACACGCAACTGTCGCGCGCTACGCGTCGCCCGTTGCGCATGGAATGCCGGGAATGGCGGTGTCGCCGACAGTAAACGCCGCTCTCGCACTCCGTTGCGGCTCATTTCTTCGACAGCTGTGTATCAACGGATTAACGAGTTATGACTCGAAATGCCTGTCGTGCTTCCTGCCTCGGAAAAAAAGAGACAGAGACACACATGTTCGTATAATACGCGATGGGGGACTTGGAATACTATCGCCTGCTACCTTTCGAGTATATCGTGAATATAAAATTTCGACTCATTTGGATCGTAAAGGGAGCTTGGAAATTCTTTAAACTTTGACAACTTTTGAATTACTAGCTGCCGTTAATTTAATCATTGGAAAGTACTTACTGTCACAGTGAATGATCTCTGTATTCATGAGTGGACTGTAGATGTTTATGCATTTATAGCATTTCTTAACGTGGAAAATGCAATAAAATAAACGTTCAGTTTCCTACTATTTATGTTGTTATTAACGTGGTAAAGTATTGAGTACAGAATTGCAAATTCTGCTACATTTTTATTTCTAAGTATCAGTATGTAAAATTCTTATTTTTGCATAAACTTTCGCAGTATATTCATTAGACATAACTAGAAACCTATGTGAAAATCAGGACAAAAACGATCAAGATACAGACAACGCCTGCATATGTCATTCTATCATAGTTAAAGATTAGGGGAAGCCCCTGGATAACAAACTTCCAGCAGGGTTGAAGAATGGTACAGAATAATGTAGTTTTCTTAGTTTTCGGAACCTAACTCTGCTTTTTGTGTGGATAACACGGCAATTTTTAGGAACCTAACCACCGTCTTACATGAGGGTTACCTCTACCAAGCGCTTTAAAGACTAATAAAAATGTATAAAATCATCGACACCCGAAACGAATAATCTCGTAGAACACTTTTAAACATCGTAAATCTTGAATACTCAACTTACATATTCTAGGATCTCCTACGATCCTGTATAATTATGAAAGATGCTTCTTCGCAGGTACTTCACGAAAGACTCGAGGACATAAAAGTTAAGCCCCCGTAACGACTGATTATAAAACGGGTGAAAAAGATAAGCGCGGAATTAGCCGAGACGGTAATCAGGGAAGAGACGAAACTTCGCTACGCGACGGTCCTAACTAATCCCGTCACGTAGTGCCATAATCGTCTCGGACGGCGGCGTTAATCAAGTTCCGAAAATACAGGAATGGCCGGAGGTGTAATTTCACCCTTATATACGGGTGTTAAAGCGCGGCGGAATGGCACCCCATGCATAACGCCCGGCTCGGTTGTACGTAGTATATACAAGTACACCCAGTTTCCTCTGACTCGTAACCGGCGCTGGTTACTATACATATACATGTATCTGTATATCGTAAACTACGCGGTGGAAGTGTTAAATCTTCCAGGCTAAATGGGAGAGGACAAACTTACGCGGAAACTTGGGAAATCGCGGGCACTTCTGAGCCATTCATGGCTTGCCTCGCGTTCGCCTTTATGTGTAACGCTCGCGAGAACCACCCGAGACGACTATACGCCGACCATAACTCCTAACGCCCATCTTTTCCCAGAAACATAGATATACGTTTTTGCCGGGAAACCAAACTGGGACCTTAGGATGGAGCGGAAAAAAGTGGAACAGACGTTTCAAAATCCTGTAAAGGACTCGAACTTTTGTTGCAGAAATATTACCAACCACAAAATGTTTTTGCGTAATTTAAACAATACCATTCGGTAAACACCTTACTGAGAAGACTTGAATAATCTAGTGTAGGCTCGAGCAATATCATAAGGTTATTTCTTGCCGTTTATTAGGAAAATTAAGAGAGGAAGACCTAAAAAAAGTTATCACCTCGTACTGAACTCAAAACTTTAAACATGCGAGCAATAAGTTAAAAAATGGTCAGGTAATTGCAAAAGAACATGGATAAAAATTCTATGTATAAGATCGCAAGCTTTTCTAGAGATTCTACCGAAAAACCAGACATATTTCCCAATAGAGGCTCTACCATGAATGTTCTCAAGCATAAAATCATAGTATGATCTATCGAGAAAGAAACTTGTAACGAGTCACCATTAACACTTTCGTTTCCCCAAGCGAACGGGCCCCTCTCCGCGTCGAAGACTAACAATATCTCTTACGGTTGATCGGCTTGTAATAATTGCGACTGCACAGGCAGCACACTAAACGGGGAGGGGAATGTTTTGTGTTTCCGAGGCCTTTAAATCCGGACTTTAAATTCATTTCGTACCGACGATCGACTCGCCATTGTCCCCGCATCTGTTCCTCGGTCGGTCCGCGGGGTTTAGCTTAGGAATTAGGGGTCGAGGCTGGATTTCATTATCGGTATAATTTTAAAGTGGCTGTCAAGGGGTGATCGCAGCTTTTGACGCTTCCTTGACTGACGGAGGGGGTTGTCTCGCTTTCTCCGGGTAGTTCTCGGGAGGCTGAATCATCGTTTAAAACATTTCGTTTCGCCCGGCTAGACACGGAGACGAGATAGATGCTGTCGCGTAAAACACACTGAACACGAATCAACGGGCTCCGATGCTTTTAGACGATTAATGGATGTCGCGTTAGCTTAAAGTAAACAGAACCGAACCGACACGTTCCTGAACGGTTACAATATACGATCCACTTCTAATAGATTAACAGGTACTTGCGTCGAAGTCTTTAATTGACACGTTATTACATGAAAATATTGGGGTGTATCGATGCAGCCACGCGTAAAGCGCCCGAAAATCTGCTTATGAATACATTTATCGTCCTCTAATACGTATATATCCATACACCTAGTTCGAGATCGTCTTAGGTACACAATAAACGCATCGTTCCCGGTCTCCCGTCGGTCGATAAATGTACCAAAGATATTCTCGGCTGCCAGAAGCTTGTTATTTCCACGCCGGGAATCTGCGCGGCGCCTTCTCGGAGATCAGAGAAAAATTCATCGGGAGGAAAAATAGATGGAGGCAGAAGGAAGATGCTGCCGACCCTCCGGTGTCCTGACATAACAACTATTCCCTTTGAGGCTTACGGAAAAGGATCAGAGATTCCCGGCGAGCGCGACATGTGAAATCGACACAAAAGTGACCATCGTCTGGTAAACGATAGGACCACGAAATTGCCCGGCCCTTGAGATTCAGCTTAACTCATCCCCCTGTTCATCCCCTCCAACCCAGCCACTGTGTATCTCGCTTTCTCAGTCGGCGTGCACCGGATCCAGAAAGTATTTCGCTTGAAATAACACGGAGGATGATGATCTCTCCCTCTCTGGACTAACCGGGGGCACACTAATGTCTAGACAATATTTGTCTTGACCCGGACAAGAAAATAATAAGCGATGCGAGAAAGATACGGCGCGTGTGCGCGTGTGTGTTTGCACGATGGGCACACGGGAGGTCATAACGGGGTTATGAGCTGTGAGGTAGTTAAAGTTTTCAACTGCCGCCGCGATATATACGCTTCTCTTCTCCTCCTCGTCTCTTCTCTTCCTTCAACGCCGCCGCCAAGCCAGTAGCACTCCGAAGCTCGTTCGTTACGTGTTTCGCGCTAAATTTCTTCGATATCCTCGAGGAGTATCGTAAATCCGGATATGCCCCAGGAAATTGCTCCTCCCTGGCGTCGGTTGGCTACGAATCCCTTGAAGAAAGAAGCGAAAACAAGTCGAACACGATTTGGAGAACGCGCAAAACACCGATGTAGGGACCCCCAGAGGCTATTGATACACTTTCAAATGAATCGTCTACGGTCCCATCAAACGACTATCCGACAATTTGTAAATCTTTCAGTCTCGAAATTCTTAATTACCCGTATATACGTATACGTCTGCACTAAGAACCCTAGATTGTACCTTAAACTAGAAATCACATATTGGCAAGTAAAATTTTCACCTCTTCTGTACAGACAAAACCCACCTTGTTCGATACGATATCTTGCACTTGGTCGAAAAATCAGATTCCAATTGGTATTCGGCCGAAACATAACACGCTCTGTAAACTGTCATTTCAGTGGAAATACATGTTATTTTGTTAAACCGCAACTCTAGTTTCCAAGTTTCCTTCAACTCCAACGTCATCGTTTCAATCAGCACTCTCGACATTAATTCACCGTAAGAGCATTTCTCTATACCACGAACTCGATCGAGACAGCATCGGCTTACGAGTTTATTACCATGCAAAACAAATCACAAACATAATTATGTATCTGTGAAAAGGGCTGAAGAATTTCATTGAAAGTTCCCTCGTCCCGATACATTTCGAGTGTCAAATTATTCGATAACCTGAAACAGATCTATAATATTATATAAACTCGTTCGTAGAAGATAAGGCAGAGAAAAAAGTAATTCCATCGTAGTTTTAATTGACGAATTCGACCGGAGAGGGGGTTCGGAACACCAGACACGGGAATCGTAACTTTGTTAACGGAAGAATACAATTGACCGTATCGTGGCCGAGAGTTTGAAAACGTGCTCGACGAGATTCGTTACGTCGCTACCCCTACCCTCGCCCCTTTCTTCGCCCACCACTAATGACAACGCCGGGGTGCTTCAGCCCCTATCATAATTCGCAGCTTCTGGTTCGCCGTCGAGGGTTGTTGACACAATGCGGGCGCCTTACCGCAGCCCTATTCGTGCCCGAGACCGTCGAATATCAATAAAGATAGAAACGAGAAGCGTAAAACCGAGGACACGAAAAACGACGACGAGGAAGAGTCGAACGGGACAGGGTGAGGCTTCGGACATCGTTTGGGAAAACGTTCCTGCGGGACACCACCGGGGATCGTGACGAGATCAAAGGGAACGCTTTGTCCTAATGACCGTCTTGCACACTTGCACGTCGACGAGAAACCAGCCGCGGGGCTCGGCCGTCTCCCTTCGGCTGCGCGTCGAAATTAAATCGAAGAATCGTCGGGCGAGCAAAGTGCTCGTGACCGAAGAAAAAAAAAAGGAAAACGGCGAGATCATGATGTCCCGACTTGATACCACCCACCGCGCATTTGTATACAATGTTCCGTCGCGATTCAAAATGTCTGCTAGTCTCTCGGTTGAGTTATGGAACGAACGTTGGGTATTATTATACGCGGTGTGAACACGAGAAACGTGGCTTCCGAACGGTCGACTAATTTCTCTTCGGTTAATTTATTCGCGGCCACGGGCACGAACTTTCGTGGACGATTCCGTGTTCAATATTAATAGCTGAACAGAAAGCAGCTGCGATAATTATTACGATTGCCTTACCCTACGAGAAAAAAAAAGAAAGAAAACAGGGGCCGCAGGCGCGCTTCGGCCCCGGGGCAACGCGAACTCGAACAATTAATCTAAATGTCACCAGGAGTTAATTTATACCGGCGCGGAATCGTATATCAAGTCGCTATCTTCTTCAGGATATTCTCGAGGGTATAGGATGTATAAAGCATTTCCCGTTAACCCGTACAACGACGAGCGCGCGCGCGCGCGCGTACGGGTCTTTATCAACCCTTCAACGGGCGTTTCCTATCGTTCGCCTTTCCTCGCGTTAACTCCGGCGGCAGAAGCTGTTTCACGGTTTAATTACTTTCGGAACGAAAGAAGGCCTTCGCTTCCTTTAATGATGTGTCCGCTGTATATACAGTGCCCTAAAATAACTTCGACTCCCTGAAACGAGGGGTTCCTGGGGTGATTTGAAATAACTTTTTCCTTAGCAAAAGTGTTATCCGAGGCTTTATTAACAAGATATTAACGAAAAACCGCGACCAATCAGATTGGTAGCCAACGTTACCGCGGGGACTCGGCCTGCAGACTCGCGCTCTGATTAGTCGAGGTTTTTTGTTAATATCTCGTTAATAAAGCCTCGAATAACATTTATGCTAAGGAAAAAATTGTTTCAAATCATCCCAGGAACCCCTCATTTCCGGGAGTCGAAGCTATTTTGGGACATATTCGCAAGTCAGTTAACGGTAATTACAAGATACGCAGCCGTAGAGGGATCCGTAAAATCTGCATCGCAACGAATCATATATACACCCTAATCATCACAACCATATCTTCGAACATCGTCCCATGCATCCGACCTTTTCTATTATTAATTGATTCCTTCGTGTACCGACGACACGTAATAAAACCGTGATTCCATCGTCGTCTCGGTACCGGTCGAGACAGTTTCGATCATTAATCGGATTTAATGAAATGCCGGTATCAGCGACAATTTCCCGTTCGCTCGACCGACGAACATCGTCCCGAGCTCTTATCGTCGCGCACCTGAAACTACAAGCATCCGATGCACCCGGGACGGGCATTAATATTTATCAGAAAATCACGCTTCTTGGCCCCCGCGCCTGTATACGTTTTATTGACCCGTATATCGTCTGGGCATCTCTTAGGTGGCCCGGGTACTACCTGTGTTATTATTACATACACCATAAGACGACGTCGGAGCACCAATAAAACGGCGAAGGAGCACCGTCGAGCACGTCTACGAACGGAGATATCGAGCGACGACGCGCATAGTCCGGCTCGGCGACCGTCTAGGCAAGCGAATCGGGTATTGTATAGGGTACCTAGCTACGTCTTGTTACCATATATCCCGAACAGTTGAACGGGGTCGATCGCAATTTCACACGGGCATCAGCAGTAAAGACTACGCGCTCCGGCGTAATTATAAACAGAAGGGCACTTTGCGCGACGATAAATCCCATTCGCGAACTCCAGCTATGTTGAGTCATTCTCGTTACTTTATTCCGTTTGATTAATTCCGGGGGGCCGTAAAAGTAACCGTAAAAGCGCGACGACTCGAACGGGAACCTAGGAAATCGCGGAAAGCGGGGGGGGGTTAGAGGGGGTATCAGACTGCATTTTCGTGGCGGCGGCAGTTTCACGGTGATCCCCGGATGTTGGGAAAGGGAGAAAGAGATAGAGAGATCGTTTCCCGACGCTGGCTACCCGTCGTTTCGGCGTACATTGTACCGTAGAAACGGAGAATCCGTGACGATCCCGAACTTCCTTTTGGGGGAAGGTAGGAGGAAACCAGAAGCAAGGATAAGGTCGTAATTTTAACGGGGGCCGCATGGCTCGCATTTCGATGCCAAGCTTAAGTCTCGAGGATTCCCTGTCTCTTTTCCGTCGATCATTCGACCTTCTCTTCTTTTCCAATCCCCCTCCCCGGCTGGTCCCGTATTCTCTTTCACGGCGATAAAACTTTTTTTTCCCGACCTGACCTGGTCCGTCCAGCCAGAATGAAGATATTAACTGTCTCCGGAGCAAATATTTCTAATTGCCCGGCCGCCGCGCGTCCGAGCCCTCCTGCCAGGGCGTGCTTTCATAAAAATCTTTTATCGTCCTGATATTTAGAGTTCGACTGCCAATGGTGAGTCGCGTGGTGGCGATCGTAACACGGATTCCGGGCCCGCCGCGCGAGGAATACACGTGACACGCAAACTATACTTGGGAGCCACACGATCATATACAGGGTGTCCCAAAATAGCTTCGACTCCCGGACACGAGGGGTTCCTGGGATGATTTGAAACAAGTTTTTCCTTAGCAAAAATGTTATCAGAGGTTTTGTTAACGAGATATTAACGAAAAACCCCGACCAATCAGAGCTCGCGTCTGCCGGCCGTGCTCCCGCGGTGTCGTTGGTTACGCGCTATGATTGGTCGGGGTTTTCCGTTAATATCTGGTTAACAAAGCCTCGGATAACATTTTTGCTAAGGAAAAAGTTATTTCAAATCATCCCAGGAACTTCTCATTTCCGGGAATCGAAGCTATTTCGGGACACCTTGTATATCCCCCGTGCGTCTTCGTTTTCTTTCACGAACATGTTCAGCGTTATTAATTGCGCCCGGGACGCCCGTCGCGTTCATTTTTATCGGGGCATAAAATCTGTACCCGAGCACGGCGAAAAATTGTTCGTCCACTGTACAGCGATCCGTCATCGGGACGACTTTCCGTTCGCGTCGTTAAAGATGTAATATAACACAGCGTGGTAGCGTCGTCGGAGCAACTAGTCGTTAGTAAGTTTCACATACACATACATACGCCCGTATGCTTTCAGCGTATCTGGTTTAATTAAATTAAGACCACGAGGCGTCAGAAGTGGTAAGTCACACACGAGCCACGGTGGCAGCCGGAAGGCCACGGTGAGATCTCGCGAGACACAATGCATGGGATTGTTTCGATCGTCGGGACGCGTTACCATGTCTCTCGTTGCCCATAAATCGTCCTCGTTCCTTTGGCCCTTGCACGCATACATGCGCTCCTGTGTCGCATAAATGGACTAAGTTGACGTGCGCGCACGAAAAAGGAGCGTGTCCGTGCATTCGTTCGCGTATCGCGGTCGCTTGCATAGTCAGAGAGAGAGAGAGAGAGAGAGAGTGGAAGAGAAAGAGAAGTGTCAGCTGTAACTTTTATTGGTTATAAAAGCTCAAGATATTATGCTGAGCCAGAGTAAATACGTTTATGCTCGTTGCTTCTCTCCCTCTCTGTCAGTGGGTTCTGCATCCCTTCACGACTTGCTCTTCGACGACAGTACTGCTCCGACGGTACTCCCGGAGTCTTATCAATCTAATACATTTCATATTTTACGATTCCTTCATCGGAGCAACGTAAGCCACCGCTGTGTCTTTACGGTCGCGTATCCGACTGCACCTTGTGTTTTACATTAATTTTCACGAGTACGGAGGGTGGGACATTCAGTAATGACACAGACGAAGAAGAAGTCGCGACTGACTTTACACGGAATGAATCACTCGGTGGGAAAACCGAAGGGAAAGAACGAGATTCGTGCGGGTCGATGCACCACCACCTCACGTATCTACGTACGTCGTAACTACTTCCTCGGCGGCGCGTGTTACAGAAGTTCCGCCGATAGGCCGTGAAAATTGACGTCGTGTCCGTGGAACTTCCTAGACGACAATTACCGTCTACAGGGAGGGTTTAAACCAGCACGATTGTCACGGTGTTTGAAAGTGTAACAACGGTTATTACCGTAATAAGAGAGAAATCTTGAGGAGAAAAAAAAACAGCATTCACCCCACGGCGATTACGGAAAATTGCTGGGGAAACGGGAAAGAGAGACTTTTGAATTCGACGACTCATCGAAAAATATTTAGAGGGGCAGAAAAAACGGGAGATGAAATCAGTACTTCCACGGTAAAATCCGAAGGATGAAAGCGATAGATACGGGCAGCACGCAATCTGGTTGCGCGCGAGGCCCCGAGTAGCGCCACGCAAGAGATCCAGGCGACCAAATAGGACGACAGGTTCCGTCGCATCAGCGACACGGGCAATTGCATCCAGGTGGTCGTACTGTTATGACGTAATAATCCAAAGCAAGCTACCCCTAATTCACAGGCAAACCCGTGGGCACAGCCACCACGGGAACATAGCGCGCGCCTCATAAGTGGCCGTAGTACGTCTCGGTACCTACCGGTCCAGCAGGTCGATGCATGCGAATGTGCACGTGCATCCTGCGGTGCACGCAGGCCCCGTCGAGGTTGCACGCGTTGATGATGCGTCTCGACACACCTGACGCCCGTTAACGTCCACTAGACGCGTCTAGATATCCGATACTACCGGAATCTTGCCGCTGATTCGTATTTAATCATACGATACTGGCGACTTAATTACACGCGGAGAGAACGACCGGTCGAACGGGCGAGGCACTTCGATCGAAACAGGTTTACGTTTCGACTATTGTTTATGGATTAGTATTTGATTTCCTCTTATAGAGATCGTAAAGTAATATGCAGAGCGTTAATAAAAACATAGGATAGAGCTTATTTTATGGGGTCGTCGGAAAAGTTCCTATTTTTTCTGGTTTTTCTGGAACGCCGCAAATGAAGGAGAAAGACACAATTGAAATTTGACTATAATAAATAGTGTACAGATTAAAAATAAAACCGACATGTTAAAGTGCGCCGCCGTCAAATGATCAATAATTCTTGATGATTCGTCTTGGTTTGGCACACTAGAATTCATCCTGTGAAACTGTCCCACGTTTTTATGAACACACTGCATAATAACCGTGAGTCACGGTTTTGTTTGTGACATTGACTTTTATCGAATGTTGAGTTCTAAGAGAACGATTAATACTTTATACGAGAATGAGCAGAAAATCGCGTGCAACCCAGGCAATGCCTCGATAATGGGCTACGATTCATCCAGCGAAACGAATTCGAATATTGAACGCAATAAATCATCCAGCGACCTATAGCCTCCAGGGTCGTTCTCTGTTACCAGAGACGGTAATCACGGCGTCTTTTTTTTTTTCTCGCGCTAGATACACGTTTTAGAACGCAATCGGCGTCACTCGTGCGGGACCGTGGAGCTCGCACAATCGCAGATCGAATCGATCGATCCGATCGTATCTACGGGAGCCTGGAAAAACTCATGACTACGGGGGCAATCAATATTATCGCTTAGGCAGTTCACGGTGTAAGGTATATACTTTCTATTTCCCTAACGAGTGGATACGCACACCTGTAACGCGGCCTATCAACCGCCTTCCGGGCACGCGTACAGTGCGCTCGCGGACTCAACCCGTCAGGGCCGTGGAATATCTGTGACTATAGAAGAAATATAGTCGCACTGTTATGGCAGGAAACCGTCCAAACCCATTGAACTACACCGACGATTATTTCATTCTTAACTACGCCTGCTGCGTTCTCTGCCAATGTTCCGCGTATCAAAACACAATTTAAAGTAGCTAGAGAAACTCCACCGTAATACAATCTCGGAGAATGTTCATTAAAAAATTTCAATCGTACTGAAAAATTTCTAACAACCGGACGATCGATACGGAAACGTCTAGTTGCTCTCGATGCACCTGCAATTCATCTCATGTTCGAAAGAATACGGCAATCGTTGGCGCAACGTCTATCAAGGCCACTGAACTTGCTACTTGAACCTAGATCGACGCGGCTTTGCGGTTTTTGTGGTTGTTTCAGATTTTATAACGTTTTCTCTGGCGTGTAGACGCCCTCCCCCTTCCGTTACCCCGCCCTTTTATACTGCTCTTATTAACAGGCCTGGCCGAGTACGCACACTGGTCTACGGTAATCTTTCGATGGTCATGATAACTCGTCTTGATTTCCTGGTGCGGTTACTCGTGGCACGAGCCTCCACGGAACATCCACGAGTCATTCGCGGTTAATGGACGATACGAAACAAAGAAACGAGGAACGAAGACGACACGCCCTGGCCACAGGGCGAAATGTTCCAAGAAGAGATCACAATTAACGTGCGCGCGCGCGCAAGCGCGAAACTCGGAAGCTTCAGGTGCGAGAGCACCGTTTTCATGATACTGCCTCTCGAGGCCGACACATAATAATTATGATCGTCGGTAAACTAATAACCGGTGGTGAACTCAAACAAGAAAATATCCTGAACTGACACGAGCAAATACCTAGAACTGGATCTCGATTTTCTGCGTCGAAACGTCGGTTTGATTCTTTTTTCTTAAACAACTCTCGTTTCGTAGTACGGTAATTAGTGCCTCGTAAATGTTACGCGTTTAATAAGTTTTAGTGAAACGTGTTAATTCGATCAATTAAATGGATGAGTTAAATTTGAATAAAATGTGTCTAGGTTGGTACTAGTTTTACTTAGTCGCAATCAATGTAAAGAGTATATGCATATATCAAAGAAAGCTTGAATTATGCAGGTGATAAAAGATAATGCATACACATAAACGTTCAGAGTATAGCGAGGAATGATACGCGCATACCGAGACTCGAGCACCACTTTGAATGCACTCGAGCATTCGAATATTTAGCAGAGCCTTTCTCTCCTACGGTGATTCCTTTACCAGTGCGCTTCATTTACCCAAGCGTTACGCCCCTTCGGAAGGAGAGAAAAAAAGAAAAAGAGAGCTTTTCATGGCTGGGGCTCCGGGGAAATTTTCGCGAAATCTTCCGACGCCTCATTTGATCCTAGCTCGCAGTTTGACGTACCGTGTACAGCCGCGACGCGACGGCTCAAGCGATTTAAACATCGACGATAAATTTGGCTGTTGTCTACAGATACGCTGGCATCTTCTCCTCGCGTAAAAATGTCCGAGGCATTCAACCGGCAACGCGTTTCATGGGATTTGTAACGACTTACTCTTTTATATGAAATTATTTTTCTTTCAAGTTGATGTGTGAAGTATTATAATTTATGTAGAGATTGTAAAACAGTTTCTAATTCACGTAATTCCAATTAAATAGTGACGTGTACTCTGTATTTCTCTTCTGATTGATCGATTTGGTTTCAGGACGTTGCAGCAATTTATCATTGATTTTTTTCTATATTCATATTTACATAATTACTCGGTTATATTTAACTACAGACTCCTATTACTTTAAGAAGCAAGAAAACCTTGTCATGCATAACTGAATCCCTCATTTTCTTGTAATATTATTAAAATGTATTGACATGACAGTAATTTTTGTGACGTCAAATTCTATAATTACAAAAGTATAAGGCCACGTATACGATCGACTTGACGCGGTGGATAGATCCACTCTCCCCACCCAGGGGGTTAATCAAATTAATCTAAAACAGTGATTTGATCGATGAAAGTTTTCATTGCTCCATGACTTTACTAACATGGAAATATCCTGATATTCGCTATCACTCCTTCTATATTACATTCGAAATTCAAATTATTCGGAAATCAGTTGCATTCACCAAGAACATATTCCGAAAAAGGCCATAAAAGAATGTAGATCCGCGACTGCTTAATACGACAGTTATTCGCGAGCCGGGAACAGAGCATATTTGACTCTGATATCGCCGCTCGAAAAGTCGTTCCTCTCGAGAACGAGCCGACAAAGCGCACCTTATTACGATCGGGCAATGGAAAACGCGTATTCAGAGGGAAAGTAGACTCACGAGAAATAATCGGTAATACCCGCCGGTTAAAGAAGTCGAAGTGCTGAATAAGGGGGTTGGCTCGACTCAAAAGGATCGGAAACCCGGAGCCTACAGAGGGCCCGAAATATACATATATCTCTGCCGTTCTTCACGATATAAAGGACTATAAAACCCTTCTTTCTGCGTATTCCATCCCCCCACCCCCACCCCCGAACTACCCACCTATCCCTCCCCGCGGATGACTGATCTTTTGCCCAAAGCGTCGTCGATGCTATGGCGTAATTAACGATTACAAAGTATTTCGTAGAGATGATTATCAGTCTGTGCCGGATCCAGCGGCGTTCTCACTCCATAACATCCGGCACTTTGATGTCCCGACCGTCTCTTGTTTTCTGCTCCATTGTACCGACTCTTACAACCACTGTCGGGGTGGCGCACCGTGTTTCCGTATCGGTGTGCACGTTCATACACGCGGAAACAGACGGTTCTCCCTGTTTGTACACCTCTGTATATACTTGTATCTGTGTGTATGTGTGCGTTGTGCAGACGCCACGAGACGGCGCAGCTCTCCGCATCAAAAACCCACGTCGATGAAGCGCGGAATTGCGGGCTCCATTCTACCGGGTATTGTTGAGAGTACGACGTTTTAATTGGCGATCCCCCGATGAAGCACTCTTCCACGTCGAAAATGAACTATCACCGTGATACGCACGTTTTCACCGACGATAAAGATATATTCCACGTAGTTAACCCTCCCGGTGCCCGTTTACGGTCGACGATGCACTCGAGGGTTATCCAATATCTTCCGTGGAATTACGTGCACTCCGGCATTTAGCAAGACAAGACTGGCCACGGAGTGGTATGCGTACACCTAGTATCGCGACGCTTAATACCCCCTCAGGCCTAGTGCTTTTAAAGCGCCACGATAAGTTTTCCGCAACGCGTCGCTAATATAACGAGCCCTCCCCGCGTCTATGACAGACTACTAATAGCGTTCAGCTCGTTTCTTTTTTGTTCTCACGAGCTACGCGCGACCGGAGACAGGGTGGGAGGAGGAAATGTTGACTGCTATGAAATAGCGTCTAACGGATTTACACGCAATTTCAATCGTATTTTTATTTTTTACGGGGAACTCGCGAGACGTCGATTAATCGAGACTTGCTGCACGAAGACGTCGGTTTGTGAGATGATCGTGTGCTCCAAGACGAATGATCAATGTTATAGAATAATATACGCTTCCTGTGTTATCAGTGGATGGCGGTGTCTAATGGAATAGCGAGGTATGGTTCGATAGAAATAGTGAAACTGTATTAGAAAAAGTACACGTAAGTATCTTTTTAGTGATTCATGGATAGAACGTCGTAAAATCAAACTGTACTACTAGAAAAGGTTCACGTTAACTTCCTTTTCGATGATTTATCGATAGAAGGTTACAAAATCAAGCTGTATTAGGAAAGGGTACATGTAACTACCTTTTTAGTGATTTATCGATGGAAGGTTGCAGATAGGTTTTATGAGGAGCAAGCAACCGTTTCGATTTCGGAAATTCAACGGCAAACCTGGAACGCGGTAGGCCGTCCGTGAGTACTAACGAAGTTAATGACGTGTCAGGATCATAATGGCGTATCATCGTGCGAGGACGAGGTACATAAAGCATATGTTTTAAAGCTTCGCGTAATCGACCATCAAAGTAGACGTTCTGGTCCGACGACGGACACAATGGCCGGGAGCTGCACGGGGCCATTAAAGTGGCGCGATTAAATTTAATTATCAAACTTTACGATTATTTGGGGCGCGACAGGGGCTTGAATGCCCCCCCCCCTTCGCGGGACCTACCAAAAGGGCGCAAAAAACTCGAGGGTTCCGGAGTTTGCAAAGAAAAAACCAGGCGAATTAGATATAATTTCCGTGAGGTCGCATAAAGACCGCTAATAAAACTATAAACCTGTCGGACAGTATACGATCGCATTGTCCGTCTCATGGTGTGGCAATACGAAACACCATAAATCCGCAATCTTACCGTTTCCCATAAATGGCATTACACGTCCTTTTTATCCAGCAACTCGACGAACGTCCCCCTCCGCACGAGTCGCGAGACTATCGGTATGGAAAGCAGAAAAAAAACGGAAAAAAAAAAGAAACTTCTAAAGTGCCGTGCGAATCATAAAAGCGAACACCTTGAGCGTAGTTTCGTAATTTTATCGCCTTTCTTTTCGCGTCGCCGGACAGAATGAATTAACTGGCGAACGTTGGGACTTTTCACGGTGAGTTTAACCGTGGCGGATAAATTGTAAGCCGCGTTAACTAAAGCGCAACGATTAAAACGGCCGGAGGAAGACCGTTTTCCTCGTGAGCGTAATCGTTTTTATCATCGGGGCCTCGACCGCCTTCGCTTTTATGCTGCTCATCAAAAGCCGTACCATTCGAACCTCGTGGTTTCTGTCTCTCTTTCTCTCTCTCTATCTCTTTTTCTTTCTCTCACTCTCTCGAGCATGGCCTTTGTTTCCGATCCTGCACGTGGGTATTCCGTATTGGATGAGCGACCGTTTACAACCTTTCGACGATCCTACGGGAGAAAAAGAGGTCGAAGCGAGAGAAAGAAAGAGAGTATGTATTCGGAGGGAGAAAGAGAGACAATACGATGAAATGAAAAAAAAAAAGCGAGCTTAACGTACACGCTTTAATGATAGGCCAGAAACAACCCGGGGGCCTGTTTGGCCCGCGCTAGGTCTCTTTTGGTAGTAAAAGCAAGGCTGACTTTATTGACCGGAAAACACCGTTGCTGAACGATTTGGACAGTTGGACATTCGACCGACGAATTTCCGGTTTATAAGCGAGTCCTGAGAGTCGTATAGCCACGCCGTTAACGATTAACGATTCATTTAGGAACGTTTAGTACGACGGACGAGGGTTCGAAACGTTATGTCGACCGGCCTCGCTTGCGACTGGTACGATAAGAGACCTTTCTTCGTAATGGCAAGTTTGAATATGCTTACAGGCTCGCGCAAATTGCGGAACGTGGTCGGGCAAAATGCGCATGCTGCGTGTAAAAAGGTGCAAGAGGGAACGATCATGTGCTTGTTGATGTAGTGACGTGTAGTTGGAGGATCGTGGAATATTTTATAAGTGTTAGGCATAAAGATTTTAGAGACATAAAGAAGAGAAACATTGGTGAATTCTGAGAACACTGAATGAGAAGAATTCTAAATCGATTAGAAATGATATTATGGATATTTCAACGTTGCTATTACTCGTTTCTAATTTCAATTTATATTCGTTTAAGGTTTATTCTATTGTTTTCTTAAGTACTTATATTGCTTTCCCCACTCTAGGGGAACTAAATGCTAAAAGTATGATAAGATAGTTGACTTTAATAATTTTATATAATATTTTATTCTTCTACACTCTGTGTAACGAAAATTTCACTTCGACGCTGTGGCTGAAATGTACAAAAATCCTGCGGCATTCAATGTGTTAATTGCTCGATGATACTGTATTAAATATAGAAACTATTGTATTGATTGCTGCCATACTCTTTCACGTATACATATGTATACATATGTACCTGGTACTTATTACAATTTTAACATATTTTGTTTATACTTTTCTTTAATAAATACTCGATTTCTTTTATCCTGTGAGAGGAACCGTTAGGAAATTAGGTTCTATTATAAACGACCCTGTAGGAGAGCATGCCACTGATGTAATTCACGTCATTCCGAAGTTAGTGCCGCGTTAAAGTTACTGAAACGCGTCTACAGAACAGAAGACAATTCGTCGTCTCGTTAATGTCATCGCTTCGGGTCGTATAACTTGCTCTACTGCGAAATGAAAGGACGAATCGATTAACGGAGGGGACACTAAAATTATTACATTAAAGGTGCTGTATCGACTAAACAAAACGGAACCAATAAAACGGGCTGAAACGTTTCATCGTGCACTGAGGACTGATGAAATTAAACAAGACCAACCAATATTCATCATAGTGAATCTTCGTATAAATTTACATTTTTGTAAACTAATTCACAAAGATAGGGGTTAAAGCACGATATAATTTCACCTCTTAAAGCTTACATCGAGTTAAAAATGAAACAAGAATCTCCGAATATTCGATTTCATTTTTAAACTTATTACCTTCTGTACGGTTATATATACCATAAACACACAAAATCAAAGAATAAACAAGACCACAGGTCCGTATCGATACACGTTTTAAGCGACGCGAACCATTAACGGCGACTCGACGAATATTTTCGCAATAAAGTCGAAATACCTTAACGAAACCGCACGAAGCGATCAGTTAATGGAGAAATCGTAGAGCTGCAACGAGGACCCCAGCAGCGGTAATGCCACGGTATTATTTTTTTTCCGACGAACGTGCATTACGCATCTGATTAAACAATGCTCGGGAAAAAATCGCGGGCATCGCATGCGAGAGCGAGCGTTAATATCGGCTAAAAGCAAACGGCGTCGCCTTCGGTCCATTTCCTAAAGGACCATTTCCAAGGAGGTGATACGAACCCGTCACGGCATTCCGAGAACGATACCGACATTCTTTCGGCCGTGGCGAACTAAAACGGTTCGCTGGTAGCTCAAATCGCGTGCATTTAGTATCCGTTATTTTTTCGCGATTTACGGATACGCATACCCGCGTACGTATGAATACTTAATGCGGTCGCGAGCTAAAGGGAAGAGGGCAGGGACGAGCCGGGGGCCAACGGATCATATCAACCAGGCGCGGTAACAGCCGTGGCAGACCGCCTCTTTTAAATGCGACGACGATGGCGCCCCATCAGCGGGCCCCGGAACCTTTTTCTCTCACCGTTAATCCGGGCCCCGCGCGCACGCGGACGTTTATACGAGCGCATTATCGCGGCTAGGCCGCTCACGGTTCCTCTTAACACCTTTCATAGTTGGCATGCTGTTGCTCTTAAAGCGATTTCGAGTAAGTACTTTGTCTAACTGCACTCGCAACAGGATATAAACGCCCGGCGGGGATATCGCCCGGTTGCAAACCTCGAACTCTCACGTCTCTTACCTCTCGTTGCCCCTACAGACTTTTTCAACCGCGGACCATTTACCGGTTTCGTCGACCGCGAGCCCATGATCTTTTTATTGCGTTCGAACCGGGAAATATTAATGCAATGTTGCATGGTAACGACGATACATACGCGCCCTCGTTGAAGACAAATCGGTCGGTGGATCATGATGGGTTTTGTGTAGGTTTCTCGGCTTACGGAAAATTCATTTTAGAGGGGAAAGGTGAAAGTGATATTTTGAATAGAAGACGAACGACGGTCAACTGTGTGAAACAGGTATTATAAATTTAAATAGCGTTGAAAAAAAAAAACCAAAGACACCAAAGTTCTGATGTCTCATAAAAATGGAGCTGCAACGTGGAAAGGAAAACAACAATATCAGCATCATAAATATTCTATTCCATTCAATCTAGAGAAGTTACCCCAAAAACGCGCGAATAAAATATTCGTGCAAACTGTATGACGTTGCTTTTTTTTTTAATATCGAACGTTTCATTATTATTCGGCACGACACGGGAAATCAATTGCCGTTTGAGCAATCTATCTGTAAGCCCTGACAATGACACACGAAGAGAAAGGCTCTTTCCGCGGCAGTTCGCCGTGTACCTCTTCCCTGTCCGCGTGCTCCTTTATTTGCCTCTGCTCCCTGGCGAGCGAGGGAAGAGACTAACCCAGCCATAAATATCCCGTAGGGTAATTAACCCTTTGAGGACTTTGAAGCTCTGACGATTTTAATAATCTTAAAAGACACCGGGTCCCGTGATTAGTGTTCATGTCGGTCGCTACAATCGACAGTACTCCCGCCACGCGTATTCCGTTCTCGATACTCAGCCTCTCGGTATACCATCATAAAAAATGTAGATACCCAAACGGCGCAAGAATGAAAACGAAATAAACAAATACAATAATCCGATGAAGGTAAATCTTACCCTGTTACGAAGCTCACACGTAGTGCAGCTTATTTTCAAATCAAATAAGATTTTGGATGACACTCGATAAGAATGGAGAATCGTAATCTTCTTATTGACTTTCTATAGGATGATTCAAATAACTTGAGAATTTTGAATTACTTGTAAATTATTCACTGTGCGGAGAAACGTGTAAAATGACAGTTATATTTGAAGGTCACCAATTTTTCGTTCAATTTTGTTAACGTAACATCCTATATTTTTGTATGGAAATTAAAAGAGCATCAAACACTGAGTAAAAAAGTAATGAAGTATGATATGTTCAAAATGATTATGCAACATAATATGTATAAAAATATTCCTAAGTATTAGTGACTCGTCTATATGTTCGTGCAAATTTCAGATTTATGGATATCAACTGTCATTTGGATATTGAATAAAAAAACCACTATAAATATATAACATAAAATTCAATACTAATGAGAACAATGTGTCTATCTCAAAATAATAGCCGGATTTATGCATCTCTGTATACGTTTGGAAATATTCCTCGTTATATGAAAATTGTTATGTTATGACTTACCGGACGACGCGACGTCTTCGGTAGGCTGCAACGGCATCGAGATTTCTAAGATGGCGATGATTCGATTCCAGTTCAAAAAACTTCAGCAACGTACAGTCCCTCCGCACGTAGATGCATGTCACTTTGAAGTATTGGCATAAAAGCAGTCCCGCGTGGCACGACGAAAACAATGAGTCGGTGAACATGAAACGACCCTTGCTAGCCAATAACACACGTGGATTATTTCAAAAAGCTAATTTTTCTCTGTGACCGTGTACAAAGTCAAAGGACTACACATCATTATAGCGTCTCCGTTTTCTAGAAAGCGGAAATCCCGTCGTACTTTTAGCCGTGTGCTTTGGAAGTCTGACGAACGGAGAGGAGCACACGAACAATACTAATTCGTAGTCTCAAAGGTACGGACGCGAAAGTAAAGAACCAGCTAATTATGAAAGTTATTATCTACGTTATTTCAATACCGACCCGCGTCTTCGATCCCAAACCGACTACTAACAACAGTTAACGATGCGCAGTTCTACAGCGCACTTTTCAAATATTGCTTGCATGTGATTGGCTCACGTATACTATGCAAAAATATTAAACCACTCATACCATTCCAGTTTACGAAAATTGGCAATCCATATCTAATACCACTAAAATTGAAATATTTTTAATTTGTTTTGTACGAATTTTTCCTTAAATTAACTAAAACAACTCTTTTGTTATTATAATTTCAAGTCTTAGGAACATATACCATGCGAACCAATCATGACGAGCCCCATACCTCTCATCCAATCATTGCGCTCCAATGCATTGTAATAATGCGTACTCATCAATTGTTGCGTTGGTGGCACTGTCATATTTAGTCGTGCGTTCAAACGTGAAAGTTTGCCGGAACGTTTAGTCGTGTATCAATTCCTGATAACTAGTGCGCGTCATAGTACATTCATCACAAGCCCTGGATAAAAAGGTATTTACAAAGAGTGATAGTGTAAAAAAATGTAGGGGTAAAAATCATACAACGAGACGCTGTTCGTCTCGTACGATAACCCACTGGGTCGAAGACGATTACGTGTCTTTGATACTCATAATATCAGTGTTTACAAACAAATTGTTTGACCGAGTTTAGAGTACAAAGCCCTTCGTTCAGTTTCCAGGGCCCGTAGCTTTTTTATCCATTTGATTACTTCTCGATAACCTAACCTGTCAATGCAGACACTTTCCCAAGAGTGCCGTGGGTGCCGTGACCGCGACACGAATGTCTGTAGCTCACGTAGACCATCGGTTTCGAGGAAAAGTAGATCGTAGAACTTGGTCAATATCTCGTGATAAAAGACGCAAATGTTTAACGCAACCTTTTCGAAAGGAATATTTCGTTACGGCAATGGATTATCGATCTATTTCTTAGAACTATAAATTCAGGGTACTCTAATGAAGCACATGTTTTAAACGCATTGTTTGCTTGTTAAACGTAAGGATTATTATCAATTCATTATACAAATGGCGACGATGGAATCCTTATTTAATGATTATACAAAACTTTAGCACGTTGTGTTACGATTTATTAAATTGTAGTTTCCAACATATGTAGTAATTGATACATATGTATTACGTTACTTAACCTCTGCGTTCCGAAATTTAATGCAAAAAAAGTTACTATTTGAATAGTATGACCAGTACAATGACTATTCTCTGTTGAATCTTGATATGCTTTAAAAAGAAATTATGATACAATTAAGGACGTGAAAACAATTTAGTTTAGAGGAACCTTAAGTTATTATAAAAAGTTTTCCACTCTATAGTTTATGCCAAGAGTACATATTGAGTTAAAGACGATATTAAAAACTGCATTGTGCGGAATACCAATTGAATTCTCTTTATCCTTTTATGAACGAGAATTTTCTCTGGTTTTGAGGACATTATCCAGAAGAATTGAATAAATATTATTTCATTGCTTTTTCTAAATAATAAAATTAGTTATGTACCACAGTAATGGCGACTTTCAACGCTATAAGCAAAATCCTGATGTGTATGTATATGACTGCATTCGTTCACAAAGGGTTAAATCGCTCGAATGCCAGTGTCAGTCGTCTCTATCTAAGTGATTCCGGAATAAATAGCTTTCGTCTAGCCAGCTGTGTGGTTTCAGATCTTTTGAAGAAAAGTCAAGTTTGACATATGTTAACCCAAATTAGAGGATTGCGGGCGCATTCAGCATCTGTTTCGGTGGTGTTGAGTTTGCATTCCAGAACACATGTGTTTAGCAAGGAATTCGTGTCTCAATTAATCACTTCGCTGTTTGATTATCATCCCGACGTTTAACATCTCGATAAACTTGCAATATCGGATCACGTGTTTGTAACACAAACATTTTCTCGAAATAATTCATAAAAGGACACGAATAGGGATATAGATTTTCACATAAGTTTTCTCTTTCTAATTATTTAATTGCTTAGCTGACCTATAAAAATCTCTGACCGATGACTATTGCAATGGAACGTGAACAGAGTACATATAATTTAATAGTGAACCACCACGTGAAATATCAGTATCAGTGTGCAATTGTACCCTGGCAATGTTACCGAAACATTGGTATAGTTGCTTTAAAAGGGCATGGCTACCAACTTAAAACCACGACAATAACGATGTTTCGCTTAAGTTTGTGTAGCATTAAGTGATCCCTGCAATCAAGCCCGTATATTATGAAACAGTCTCTACAAGCGAAGGGACAAGTTCGTGCGTAGTCTCAAAGTCACGAAGACGAATTACCGCTCATCGTAGAACACGAACGTAAGTGGAAATTCGCGAGCAGTCGGGTCGCTCGTGATGCCAAAAGTTTAGACTACTTAAAGTATCGAGTGCTGTCCGGAGAAGTCTCTAAGTGACGGAGAATGATTACGTTAATGACATGGCCGAGTACGCCTTAACGACTGGATAGGTGCAGAACTGGTACGACATTCGTGGCACGCGATCCCTACATCAACAACATCAACCGTGCCCCGTATAAATATACTGACAGTGACTCGACTGATATGACTGCTTTCATCGTGTCCGTAGTTTCCCCCGTTTCTTTGTCTTCTTTTTTCTTTCTTTTATGACGCGAAATATAGTCGAACCGCGCGCGATTCGGTTTTATCGCAGTGCTGTCAACCTGTAACGTGACCGCCGCCGCTGACTTATCGACGGCGCAACGCACCGCCATATTGTGTACACAATGCACGCTCGTTACGTCGCTGAAGTACCGTGGATGATGCGTGTATAAATCTGCGGAACACGGTGTTAAGTGTTGAAGCGACTAATGGAAACGGGTCATTGGACTTTCACGCGGGAATACCAAGACGATTATCGGACATCATTGATGCATCAAGTGTATTCAACATTTCGGTAAGTACATATGCACTTTGAATCATAAAGACGATTCCCACCAGCGGTCAAAGAACGAACAGTGATCACGAATATTGCAGACATAAAAAATAGCAGCATAAGTTCAATTCTTTAAATACTGAACACTCTAAAACTGAATCCTTAATATGAATAATCAGTCAATTCGGAATGTAACGATCGCTGTGAAAGAAATTTTTGTAGGTATTACATATTTCTGAAAAGTATTAGTAAAGTGCAATCCATAATTAAGTCTTCACTTTCACCATTTTTCAGATACTATTATATAAACATTACCTAATTTTTATTTAGATAAACATTATTTGATAGCGACGTTCGTCAGATGCATGTAAGCGTTCGTGTTTCATGTCGATATCACTTGGTGGATGCAAAGTTTGGCACAACTTTATTCGAATAACGGATAAAAAAAGAAACTGTACTTAGGCAAATAATTCGTATTATTTTTATACTTAAGTTGGAAATTGTTATGTTTATTCGGTACAAAATGTGCAACACTTTTTTTTATCGTTTATACGTGATTTAAAACTCTTTTATCCAAATAATTACTTTGCCGTCTTTAATTAAACGCATACATGCCGTAAATTCAATTAAATGCAGTTAAATTCAAGTGGACATAATCGAACTAAAAAAATTTAATTGCCTCGAATAAAATACACCCACTGGTTGAACATTATTATGAACGTATTATTAATTGTGATCGTCAGACGAGCGCTGCTGGGAGTCAAGTGAAATTATTTCAATTAGGGCCGCTAAGAGAATTACGCGCATAAAAACACGCGATATGCTCACGCGACAGAGAGCATTCGATTCACCTGAATGCAATCAAGTTTTACGAGCGAGAACTATTTTCTTGAATCGATCATTAGTCAACGCTAAGAACAAGGAGGGTGAATAATCACTGTATTATTCAAACCGCCCTTCGCTTTTTACAACTTCTCCAATTTTTCTTCCGTTTTGTTTGGTGGAAAAGTTCATTAGCACTTTACGGTGAATTAGACTAGCATTATGCAATTCGTTTCGCTTGTACCTATTAACGCGTGAATGATTTGAAATATGTAGATAGCAGAAATTCATTAAATTAAAAAAAAACGCAAATTATGTGTTGATTTATTTCTTAAGAAACTGTTTTTATTATTATATTACTCATCGATACTTTCATTCGTCGTTAGAATATTTTTATTTCTACATTTTCTTCAACTTTTGCACGTTTGATAATTTAATTTTTTTTATTTATTTAATATTATTTGCTAGAATTGTATTTAGTATGCAAAAAAGAATTGTTTAATATTTGTAGAAATAAATAAGAACGATCACTGAGTAGTGAATGTACTGCAAATTAGTGGTCGGATCTCATATAAGCTAGGTTGGCCGAGCGGTCTAAGGCGCCAGATTTAAGCTCTGGTTCCCGTCTGGGAGCGTGGGTTCGAACCCCACACTTAGCAAATCTTTTTTTTTTTCTTTTACTTCAGTTTATTTCGATCGACACGGTAACGCCATCTACCAGTGTACTTCTAAAAGGCTAAAAATAGGTTAAGTAGGATATGTACTGAAAATTGTAGTATCCCTTTCAAGCAAGCTAGGTTGGCCGAGCGGTCTAAGGCGCCAGATTTAAGCTCTGGTTCCCGTCTGGGAGCGTGGGTTCGAACCCCACACTTAGCAAAAATCTTTTTACTTTTAAAATTCTTGTATCGCCACGATTAAACAATGAAATTACAATTAATTACATTAACCAAATATACATAAATTAAAGTACAACGGAAAATGATAAAAATCACGTTTATCGAAATTCTTTCGATCCTTGATATCTTACAAAGAGAAGGCGAAAGTGTTTGGATTACATGAAAAATGTTTCCGTTAACAAGTCATTAATTAGAAGTGTGGAAGCTGATTTGCAATTACGGAACATCTCAACGAGGAGATAAATGGTGTTCTGGCTTTCGTCGTAGCCGGGATTCAAAGTGACTCGGGGCCACGGTAACTGATGGTGGCGATAATTGAGCCGAGTATAAATGACTTGATGAATAGTCATAGACAATTAGGGAGACTGAGATAAGCCGGCGAACTATGGCGCGGAGCAATTTTAGCCCGTTAATCCCGTTACAGAGCTGCCCGACGCGCGCGTTCGCTTCGGTGTATTTACATAACCGTGCGATCGGAGTCATTGGTGAACATCGTAATTACCAATATTTCCGCGCAAGCACAATCTCAAGAGGGTAGTGTTTTACATGTGGTAATTCCACGTGGCGTTCGTACGCCGTGCAACCGGAGACCTTATGGGCCCCCCCCCCCCCGCAAGGGGATAAAATACCCCGTCTGTAACGCGTTTATCGACGTTTCCAAGTTTGACCAACACAGTTTTCGCTCGAATCGTCGTACCGGGAAAGGAAAAAGAGCCGATTAAATCGGATTACCGAACCGGGCAGTGGCGAAAGGACGATGTTCAACCAGCCCTTTTCCCAGAAGACCAGGACTCGACACCGTAAAAGTGTCATGAGACCTCTTCCCTTATTTAGAAGGGGAGTTCCTGTGCCGGTATCGGCCGCGAGAGAAAGGAAGCACCGAGAGTCGCCCGTTGAAATGCCTGTCACAACAATTTCACGAAAAAAGCGCAACTCCTGGCGGCACAATGACCCGGGACACTTGTAATTTCATTCCGTCGCATCTGTTGTCATTCTCACGTTACCGCGCCAATATCTCGACTTTCCTCGTTACGTTCAGGGACGCAGGAGGGGGATGAAAGAGAGAAAAAGAAAAAAAGGAAACCGAGAGAGGTAGTAGCATTGAAAAAAAAATCAGACGCACGTATTTCAAGCAACCCTTGCGCGAACGTTGTACAATGGAGCAGGGTAGATCCCCCTGCAGCTAAGGGGTGCCATTCCTGTCGATACTGTGGTCGACGTATAAAAGGTTCGCTATGAAAAAAAAGGAGGGAGAGCGGAGAGTGAATAGGGGGCAGCAGGCTAGGTGTCCGCGAGTCAGGGTACTTCTGAACAATTTTTTTTCGCGCTTCTGACTTCTTTAAATCTTTTTCTTCAACGTTTCTCTTTTACATGTGCTTATCGACTAACTGTCTCTCGTTACGTCGTATTCGTCATTCGTGTTTAGAAACTAGAACTACCAGACTGTCAAAAATGTTTTTTTTTACCTTTCACTCGTTCATTTTGAACTCGGTATCCCGATAAGTAATTCGATTTCGTGCAGCCGAAGCGTAAAAGTAAGAAAGAAATTGGAAAACAAGTCCGCTGAAAATGTCTCCCCGCGACACAGGGTCCGTTCGCACCCCTTACGAATCCGAAAGGGAAATCGTATTTATAATGCTTACGCATTTCAAGCCTGACGTCCCGTGAAATCGCGTTACCGGGATTCGGAATATTAAATTCATCTCTGTCTTCCCAGGCTATCGCCCCGCGTTATCGTCACCGTAATCGAACCTTAAAACACACGATTTCCAACCGGACCCCTGGGAACAGTATCTCGAAAGAATCTTCCTCCGAACACCGTGGACTGTATCGATTACTCGATATTAAATCAACCATCCGTTCGGCGAAAATGTTCACGAAACACAAGCGATGAAAAGTTCGTTTACGGACGACGCTTGAACCGACAATGGGAGAGCTTGTAAATTGTAAATCGAGTGTCAGCTACCGAAGGCTGCGGTTGACGCTGACAATTTCGCGGGTATATAACGCGAAAAGATGAGGCAAAAATTAATCAACCGAAAACCATAAATAACGATTCACGGCGGCCACTGGGCCTGGGCATTTACTATCAGACAATGGATGACAAATTGCGCGAAAGCAAAACAAACTGAGGACTAGATTGAGCAGGCTGGCCGATTCGGTGGCTTTGCCCATTGTCATCAATATAACCGGGGACATAATCCGTCTCTCTCGCGGCAGCGGCCCAAGAAAAATGGACTTTTTCGGCGCCACTGTCCAGGATTCCTTTGAACGGAATTCGTTCCATACCCCCCACAATCCCTCTTATGCCCCCAACCCACCTCCTCTGCGATACGACGTTGCTGGTCTCGCAATAATCTCGCAAACACGGTTCGCCATCGTTCATGGGGAGTTTCTTAAAGGAAGCTGTTGCCGTGAACGAGCTTGATCTCTCCGCGTGAGGTTATCAGAAGGTACATAAACATAAACAAGAGGTGGCGTGCGCGCGCAGGGGGGTGAATGGGGGGTGTAGATGGATGGTTCGAGGGAAAAGTGTGCTTTGTGTAAGAAGGGAAGATCGGATCGGGGCCGCGTTAAAAAAGAAAGAAAGAATAGTCTTAAGAGGAGGACGCCAAGGCAATCGTAAATGTTTAATATCGTGATTAAAGGCGCTGGCGCCTCTCATTATTATTTCAGTCTGGAGGACATTTCGCCCAGCCTTCACTCCCCCCCCCCTCCCACCCTTCTTCGCGTCACCGCGTTTCTTTTCAATTCTCACTTTCCTTCGTCGGCTTAAAAATCCTCCGTGAAAATTAGCCGCCTAAATATTTAAAGCTCCCCTTCCGCCGCCTACCTCCTCCTTCTACTCCTCCTCTAGGCGACAGTACAAGTAGAACCCGGGGGGAGGAAGAAGAGTGAGAAAGCGCGGAAGAAGAAGAAATAAAAAAAAACGGAGAAAAATAAGAAAAAAAAAGCGCCAGGCAACGAATACAAAAACCGTCTGCGGGCCCGCGGTTATTGTTCCGGGCATGGAGACAGGCGTGATCTCTTCCATCTGATGGATTTCTGCTGCAGTCACCTCTCTAACCACCTCGCTCGTCACTTCCCGTTGCGCATCGTGCTATTGGA
>NW_015373942.1:6020944-6080997 GCF_001272555.1 Dufourea novaeangliae | reverse complement strand
CGGCATTCAGCCTCCGTTCCCGGTGTGTTCGTCCCCGGCCTCTGCCACCCTTCTCCTCCTACACTCCCTCTCTCTCTCTCTCTCTCTCCGCAGTGGAAACACAGAGAGAGCCACCGGGGTTGGTGCGAGCATCGAATTAACGCCGTAATTTCTTCCGAGGAGAGACTTATCACGCGAAGTGAAGCCCTCGACGTGATGCGAATGTTTCCCCCGCAGCGTGTCGAGTAGAAACGAATTTATGGAACGACGATGAGGCATTTCTCTATTGTCGATTCTCCCTCGAAGGCAGACACCTCCGCGTATCGAGCCTCTCTCGCCTGTGGTCGGGTGGGGAACAACGGATCTGCCCCTTCCCCGCCCGGTTCAATTGGACATTTAAATTCAGCCGGAAGTGTCGTCGTCGTCGTCGTTGTCGTCGTTCCAACTCACGGAAAAAAGAAATCCGCCCGTCGACGCGCCGACACACGATGACGGTTTTATGCTCCGTGAAACCAGAGGACCTCGGACACCATACACGTCCGAAGGATATTCGTAAATAAAGTTTTCGCGAGGGGTGACAAAATGGTCATACGCTCCAGTGCTGACCCTATCGGGGTCACAGAAACACGGGATATCTATGCGACGAGATTTCCTTTTTTTTATGCTGTTTTCACGTAGTTACCGCTGCTTTCGGGGACACGGAATAAAATAGATACGGGATTGCCGGACAGAATATTATAACGGTCCACTGACAGGGGATCGGGGGAGGGAGCGTCCACGGTCTCTTTCCTTTTCGGTCGAGAATACTCGGAATACCGGGGGTCCCGAGGCTCTATTAGATTTCAAAGCGTATCCCGAGACAGCGCGAACCGTTGGAGAAGCGAGCCACCTCGGGGGCCCTCTAATTTTCACCGGGATTCCTCTCCAAGGCCGAACGTTCGCTAGAATATCGGTATCCATCGTGACATCGGCGGCGTGGATTTCCTTCTTGGAGATGCGTCGCCCGTACCCGTGCAATGTGGATTTTACGTAACGGAGACGTTGTTGTACAGTCTCCACGGGCGATACTTGAAATTTACATAGGAGATAATAGCCGTTTTCTAATCGTTCGAACAATGGAAAAGAACGCGACGTTGTCGGTATCTTTTTTCCCGATCGACTTGTCTTTCCCTCGTTCCGCGACGGCTGCAACATTAAACGGTCACGTTTTACCTCCGATCAATCAAGGCCTTTGTCCACAATCGGCGTATTTCTTGCATCGTACCAACTCATCGGCTCGTTCTATTACGTTAGGCCCCAGCTATGCTCCGGCTTACTGCGTCGTTTCCATCGCCGATGATTAATTCCCTCTCTTTCTCTATCTCTCTACGGCCGCCACGGTGCATACCCCGCGGGGAGAAAGAACAAGAAAAGAAGAGAGAGAGAAAAAAAAAAGCGGAGCCTGTCACAGGTATATTTCGCGCGATTATTCTCTCTGCGTTTCGTTGCGAATAGATAGGAGGTATCTTTCTGGCCGTGTGCGATGAGCACGGGCAATTCAAATGATACCATCTTTCTCCCGGCAGCGGACGACACCGACGGGGCCGCTTTTCACTCCGTTATACGAAACTTTTGCATATGACGAATCGGAGACTATTACCATTCAATCTCTCTGGTTGGCTTCGTTTGCATCCTATCATCTCCCCCGTGTGTGTTTCGGCTTTACATACGGCCACGGCCATCGCTCCGGCACGCTGAACACCGTGCATCATCGACTTCTATCTTCTTTTTCGACGTTTTCGTTTTTATCTCTATCAATTGTTGTCTCTCAAGTATCGCACGCTCGATCCTTTTGATTATCGTTCAGCACGTGTCCGTGGTGACAAGGTCTTTAACGCACGTTCACCGCGGACCCTACTTCGGCCGACTTTAAATTTACGCAGACAGTAATAATACTGTAGTAAATATAACATAATTGCTAGACTGTGGATGTTTATGTAAATATAAAATGTTATGGATTAATTTCTGGAAACTCAAAGTTAAGAAAATATTATTAACCCCGTTGACAGTTCTAGTAGGTTCGAAATAAAATGAAAACCTGAATAAACTTTTTGAAACTTTATACTGTACGGAATTTCAGATGATCGAATGTTCTATGAATTCATGAATTCCATAGTCTAATAATTATATTTCAATTTGTATTATATATATGTCGGTCACTGGTGACCGACGCGGCGGTGAATATGTCAAGGTCCAACATGTGCAGGCTATACGCGCAATTCCCGCGCTGTTAGAAACGTAACGGAAAGCGTCACCTGGACTGCGTAAGATATTGCGGAGTACATGAAACAATACAATGAAATTTTTTCAATTCATGCGCTAGGTGAACGTCTACAGTCGAAAAAAAAAATAATTGGTTTTCAGGAAAGAAAAAAAATTTGGAGATGCCGGGGATCGAACCCGGGGCCTTTCACATGCAAAGCGAACGCTCTACCACTGAGCTACATCCCCGTTTTTTAATGGATATTTATAAATTGAAGACTATGTACATTCGTTGCTTATTGATTTTTCATACTTTTTTGTATATTAAACAATATGCACGCACATTAACATGAAACGCTTTGAACTGAATATTACAATAATATTAAATTGTATGTAGCATGTTGTATGTGTATTAATATAGAATCCGCGTTAAAGTACTAATTCTCGAATTATTTATGAAACCAGTTTTGCGTAATTAATGCATTTAAATACGTTTGTATACTTCAGCAATCATTATATCTTGTATATTGAAGAAGTATACAGAAATATAGTACGTTGCTTGAGTGTACACACTTGTGTATACAGTTATGCGTCTGATCTGATTCATGATGGCGACCTACTAACTTCATTACTATACTTGTCACGACAACGTTTATTCATAACGGCTCTGTTTCACTTTTGTTTTTAACAAACATTCTCGAAGGTTCCATGGTGTAATGGTTAGCACTCTGGACTCTGAATCCAGCGATCCGAGTTCAAATCTCGGTGGGACCTTGTATTTTTGGACCTTTATTTAGTAACATTTTTACTCGAATTCCGAAGCGTGATCCGTTTACGTGCTACTTTTTACAAATATCTCATTATACAGAAAAGTTAAAATGACACGTGTCCTTTTTTAATTTATGAAATGCAATCCATAAAATGCATAAACTTATATTTAATACAATATAACAATATATACAGCATCAATTACACTAAAATATTCTAAACTATATTTCTGTACGATATTACATATTTCATTTGCCCCTTGTTGCATTAAGTGCATTGCATTCATTGACATTTATCATTTTACTTCACAACACTGAAATAACGCTAGTACATAATTATTTATATTTCTATTCCGTATAATACACATGAAGCATCGATATGTATTTAAAAACAAAACCATATATCGAAAAATTGAAATTTAAAGTGTTTCGGAAGCATGGCAAAATTCTTGCTATAGCAAGAGTCGTTTGTTCATTTGCTGTGTACTTCGTCGACAAGAATGAATAGTAAAAAAAAAAATAAAAAAAATATTTGACAGCGGTGGGATTCGAACCCACGCCCTTACGGACTGGTGCCTAAAACCAGCGCCTTAGACCGCTCGGCCACGCTGCCTTCGGCAAACTCTTGCTCTAACTCGGTACAAAACTGTGACTATCGCTATATATATTACACAACGTCGTTTCACAATACGATCGTGTAAACGTTTCACGCGATACCACATCCAAATCACGCGTATCACAATATCCATTACATAAATTCTTTCTAATTTGTCGCATTTCTTCCAACTTCGTACCCAAATAGAATTTTTACGTAATGCCCGATGACGGCCAAGATAAACACGTGGCGGTGTTCGTTCTCGCCGACGGGGTTACATAATAAACCGGGAATCCGCTTCTCTCGTCAAAAGTGGCGAAATCATTGGCGCCGTTAAATTCGCAGAAACGTGACACCCGAAGAGAAAAAAAGGTTTACGATCGATTTCGTTTGCACGTTCTTCGACGTCGAGAAAAGCTTACTTCGTAACATCTATTACAGGTTTGGATTCGAAGGGGAAAAAAAGCAACGATATTACTCGTGACACCGCGGTATTATACGCGCAATGGCGCGGGATATGCATCATTATGGCCGCGAATTTCTATTCTTTTCTTTCCTTTTTACATTCCCCTACCGGTAGCGGCGTGTCACGCGATAACATCTCAATATAAAAATTCATGCTCATAACGCGCGCCTCTTCGGGAGTGTCTTTTTATTTTCATATTTTTTTTTTCTTTCTTTCTTTTCTTATCACGTCCCTCGAGGGACGAGCGTAAAACTGATGCTTTAGAGAGAAAGAGAGTGAGAGAGTAGAAACGGACGCGCACCGGTCGTGCCGAAACGACTGAAGACAGATCGATAAATTCGCGTGAATATTCGTATAGCTGATAAGCCGACGAGATAAGCCGAAATCGGCCTTGCGAGCGAGGATCCCCTCGTTACGAGACAGAGACAGAGAGAGATACCCACGATAGCAGAAAACAGAAGATAAATCTGACTCTCGTATTCTTTACGTCGATGTTTTATACTATTTTATAGCATCCCTGTCGTTCTCTTGCATTCAATATTTTCAATTTTTGTTCTCTTCATTTTTCGATTCCTCGCGACTTATCTAACCTATGCAATCACGCGAAGTTTTATCACCTTTATTCATCGTATTTCGTGGCTTCGAGACCGTCGACGACGTTAAAAATTCCCACATTATACACGTCTCGTCTCGTCGTTACGCGAGCGATATCATTTTTACGTGTCCTGGTTGGAATGTCCACGGTAGTAACCGCGGGAGTATGTACATGTATACCTGTTTAGCATCACGTTTAGCAGAATCACGCCGCCACTTTAGCCTAATACTCGTGGCTGTCGCCCGTAAATGATGGATCGTTAGAGCCTTACTCGGTGCGGGCCCGCAGTACAGATGATCCCGATGACTTGCACCGACTGAATTACGTCCCGCATGTTGCATATCATAGAGAAAATCCTTGGCGCGTATATATATATATATATACATCAGCTCGTTTTGTGCTGTCGAGGGCGCGGAGGGAGGCGTTCGCCTATGGGATCCTCGTGAAATGAACTGCTACGAAGCCAATTGGGGGATGATAAATCTATTATTTTCGGCGAATCATCGAGCGACTCACGGCGAATATGGAATAGACCGGATGATTACACCGTACACGGACAGACAGGTGCCCCGTTTTCGTGGCTTCCACGCTCGTGTGTCCGACGATCAACGCGAAATCATCTCGAGCGGGCAATTAACCGGATGATACGATTATTTCACGGTCGTTCCGTTAAGCGATCGTTCCTGGGCCCAATTGAAACTATTATTGGCCCTCCCCCTCCTTCTGGGAGCAAAGGGGAAAAATAAAAATAATTACCGAGCGACCAAACATTTCGGTTGTAACTCCGCGAATTAATAACAGGAGCATCTGATCGATGTGTATGCCCCCAAACAACGGACAGTTTTGAACATCGGTCGAAACGACGACTGATAAAGCGCGCTCCTCGAAACGGCTTGTTAACGAAACGCTGATAGGGGAATAGAAGGGGTGGAGGGGCTTTTGGGCATTTTCAGGAAACCATGCATACTGGACCGACACAATGTGCCCGCCATTAACGAAACACTCGATGAGTACGTATCGAGCATCGATCATTATGAGACTGCGAGGCTTCGCCCCGGGTATTCCGGTAACGGTCTATCGCCCGCAATAATCGTCAACACGCGCAATAATCATGTCGTTTAATGACAATTGATGAGGACCAGGAAATGCGCGCGCTTTAGCATCAGTCCGTAAACGCGCGCGCGCGTCCAATGCTTAACAGGCTATATCCACGATTCGTACCTAACAGCACAATGCGTGGGTATTAGACACGTCTGTGTTGTATGGGTGCGCGCGCGTGCCCCGAATCGCGATACGCTCGCGGTACCTGGGTAGATGGATCCAACGGATTCTATTGTCGCCGAGCTCGGGACGTGCCATTACGCGATCAGTCAATATTTTCTCGTAACAGAACACCGTTTCGATGCGCAGGATCGCGTTGCACCGTAAACTCCGAACAGAAGGTACAGGTGAAACAACCAGCGTTACCATTGGCGTATCCTCTTTGGTGGTTCCGGAACGTTTTCCCTGCTGAAACACACACGATGTTACAACCGGGTAATATTTCCGCGTAACCTGCCTACGGCGATTCCGGATGCGCGTTGATGAACTGTCTATATGCACTTCGTTGCACCGGGTTTCGCGGGTACAAACCCCTGGCCCCGTTGCGCCTCGGGTAACCTCTGAAAACACAACGTTACAACGCGCTCAAATATTTGCGCCTTCCCGAATCGAATTACACCGTTTCTGTTTATCTCTTGCTCTCTCTCTCTATCTCTCTCTCTCTTGAACGAGAATATATCGTATCGTTCTTTCCCCAGGCGTGCTAATTAAAACGTGCATATCGAAACGAGGCCCGTGAATGTTCGATCTACTCGCGGGCTCGATGGATAATTAACGGGCTAAACGGTACAGTTTAATACGACGGACGCGCGTTTCGACGGTGAACACCGACGGATTTCCGTGAACGCATTTTCCCGGCATTCGAACCGTGTAATCCGAATTTTCTACGGGCCATAGGCGCGGACCGATTTTTAATGAAAATAAATTGCGTTATAAGCAATCGGTCGCCGAAACGATATTCCGTGGCCGGTGTTCCCACCCGCTAATATTTCCTGCACGTGTATGTAGTACATACCTATCGGGGCGCGCGATCAACCGCCCGAAATCCTCGCCCGTACCGGAAAAATCTTCTCGATCATCGGCCCAACGGATTATCGATCGATTTGCACGGGGCAATTTCGTACGCTTGTACATACGTTTCTGCGCAACCGAGGACCCCGTATATACTGTTCAACGCGGAGATAGGATATTTTTCAGTCGAGTTGCGACCCGCTCGAGGCCAGACATCGAGAGCACTGGTGGCACGGGTAGCTCTCGCGAGCACACGACGCGGTAATTGAGAGTAATTTTGCAAGGCCAATTTGCCCGGAAATTTAAAACCGAAAAATTTGTCCCGGCGAACCCTCTCGACGCGGGGTTCGTGTAGCGGCGAGAGCCCCTCTGTCACCCTCCTCCCTCTCTCCACTACGCCTCTTATTTCCTCCCTCGCGAAACTGGCGTTCACCTGCATCATCGAACAAACCTCGTTTTTCCCGCTTGTAATTCTATTTTCACGCAGCCCCGGCGATCGTATGACTCGATTTTTCCACAATTTCAAGTAAGAGAGAGAAAAAAAAAATAACACGTCCCCGATTACGGGTCGCGTCCATCGGATGCGAACGGTGACGAAGTTTTCGTCGTTTGCTTTTAATGACCCGCGTCCTTGCCGCCGACGCCGCGTTCTCGCGAGATTGCCGATGATTAATCAGAGCCCCTGCGGCAGCCCCCATTTTTAGGCGCGGAGCACGCGACGACGATTACACCCCTAAGCGAGACACCGTTTCCCATTATTTTTCTTTTCGTTTTATTTTTTCATTCGTCCGGACGAATCGGTTGGAACGCGCCCGGCCCGATTACCGGTCGATCGCTGCCGCCGAACGAATCACCATGGTCAAGCGGGTGGAATTAATTAAAACGGAACCTATTAATTTCTTCATACGCGTTGCTCAGGGTACGTGAATTCTCAGTGACAATGATAAAAGTGATCGCACAGGTGAACAACAGAAAGAGAAATTAATGTCGGTTTATAATGTACGTTCACTGCTGATTTTTTATATTTTTATTATTTCTTAACGTCAACGTAAAACCTTAATATACTGGGTTTTATACAACTTATAAAATTAAACACACACTAAAGTTTCAAGTTGATGTTAAAATATAATAAAAAGAAAACTAATCTAGAATGTGGTGACTTTTCTGTCCGCTAAGGTAGATGTCCCAAGTACTGCTACTTTAAGATTGTAACGTACGATCATTTAGTCGTTTTACGTGTTGTTTAACCTAAAATTGGTTAAAACAGAAACGAAACACGTCCAGATATCCCCTTAAAAATTTTCTTCTCCTGAAAATTATAAGATTCTGACATATTCCCTTTTTGCAGTTAACGATTCGCATATGAATCAACCCTTAAAAGCATGATACAGAATTAAACGAAATGAACGCTGAAACTATATGATATGTAGGTGTAAGATAAACAAAAACCATTATTCAAGATTCCATACAAAAGAAAAAGAATCTATTTCGTTTGATAAATCTGAAAACATCACGTCGATAAGGTTAGCCGCGAGCAAGGAAAATGGCGAGGTTTTACCTGTTGTCGAGGGAGCGCATGATGCGACGAAGGTTCTCGAAGCGCTGGTTGACGCCGTGGGAATCCCCCGGAGAATTGACGTATGACGTAATGCCGAAGGAACGAGCGGTTCCGACCCTCTTCTCCCTGTTCTTCCCACTCGGAACCCTCCGACGCAACCCCTTGCTCGCCACCTCCAACGTCGTCCTCTAACACAACGCCGATGCACAACGAGGACAATGGCGCGCACGGTAGCTACCCGCGGGTTGGCCTCTGATTTTCTCCCTCGGTGCATCAGCGGTAAATGCATTTAGCTTGAGAACTGCATAGCTTGCCCGGGAGAGTTTTTAGCCTCGCTATGCAATTTTTTAACGCACCCAGGACGCGCGCGCGCGCGCCTCGGACGCACGCAGTGCGCGCCTATCGGTCCCGTGTGCAGTCGGATGCAGTTTCAGCGCTTTAAGTGAATTATAAACGTGAACCGGGAACTGTGTTATTCCGCTGCAGTTAACACGATTCTGCAGTTATGTGCAATTTTTTTTTCTTCTTTTGTTTTCCCCCATTTCGATCAGCTCCGTCTCTGAGACGAACGAGAACGGCCGAGAGGAGAGGCGAACAGGCATGCGAGCAAGCAACCGGCAACCCCTTCGGGGCGTGTTACGCACGCTCGATCGGCGTTCATTCTCCGTGCCTCTACTCGCTTCTCCTCCACCTCCTCCCTGGTTTCCGATGCCGCTCGCACACCAGCCGGCTAGCTTCTCATCGGTGGTTTTGCGGCATGAAATGAAAGAAACCGAGGGATTCGTAGGAATTGTTCCCGAGTATTTCGTTTTCTCTAATTATAACGCGTATTGGTCTTCAACCATTTATCCAAGGACCTTCTGCGGCCCGTTTGGTCCTTGTGTTACGAATTTCTGAGGTCCTTTTACGCGCATCGGTGATGTAATATACTACATAACTAAGTGGCCGTTCAGTGTCAGTAACATTCAGTATGTATCGAAATAGTTATAGTGGAACTTCGTTTATAATATAAACTTCATATGAATGCAGTAGTGTCTAATTAAGTGAACTCTAGCTGAGCTCTGCCTGAATGAAAAATTGTCGATAGTGGGGATAAATAGGTGGACTCTTTTTAGATGTACGACCTGGTTATATGAACCTACTTGGCCCCCGACAGGTTCATATAAACAGAGTTCTACAGTATTTACACTTCTCTGTTATGATTTCGTTTGGTTTCTATATCAGTGATCATAAATATCTAAAACTGCTAGCATTAGAACTGGATATTGACGCACCAATTTTTGAATTTTATAGGCAGCTATGTTGATGTGAAAAATTACGAAAACTACAAAAACTTGAAAATATGTAAAAGTTTACAAAAAAAGTTGGGGCAATGAGTCAGCGTTAGTGTCTCCATATCAAATCTTAACAGAGATATTTTTTGTCACTGATACAGACGAAACTTTACGGAACTGATATGAAGCAGGCATATCCCTAATGTGTGTAAATGGATCTTTGAGATGTCTACTCTCAGAATATGCTATCAACATATTGCACACATACAGATAAAAATAAAAAGTATTCGGAAATAATCAAGGCAATCTTATTAGTTACAAGAACTTCATTATTTGTTATATATATTTTATCATTACAGAATATATTGTTATTGTACATTCATTAATATTATATTTCAAAATGATATCTCTCGAAATAATTACTTTATAGCGAAGAAAGTTCTCAACCAATTAACTACAATTTAATTGTAATGACGGAACAGACCAGTGAGTTCAGCAATTTTCCCGTTGAACTTCGGCATTTTCATGAAATCCTAAAAATGCTTCTATGAACGCGAGGTACAGAACCTGGTTTCGTGGTCCAGTGCAGCCAGAAACAGCCCATTGTTGGAAAATTAAACACGGAAGCCTTAATAAAATCTTGACGAATTCCGTGATTTTCTGGCTTCACGAAACATAAAATATCCGTCCGGTCGATGGACGGCAGTTGCGAGGTTTCGAAAAAAAGGGAAAAAAGGTTCTGATTGCTGGAACCTAACGACGCGTGCTCGAGGGGAATCGATAATTACATATTTGTCCCGCAACTTCCTGTTATTTCAATTTATTCATATATATTGTACAGAAGTACCTATCAAATTACACTGTACCTAGCTTTAGCTCTTTTATTATCCCGTGTATAAAATAATATTTTATTCGTGTATTTTTTGCAATTGTGTGACTAAAGTACTCAGATCTTAATAATGTGAAATAGTCCATTTGGTGTATAAAAAAGTAACCCAATTAAGGATGGTGTCCGTATTATGGAGGGTTAACTATATTTCTATGAATTAAAAACACTGTATTTATACAACATCTGAAATAATTTTTTTAGTGAAGGTCAGTTCTGCTTTTATTTGGAGGAATTAAAACATTTTCAATTTAAACTCTTTTATTTATTAATTTTTTTTTAATATTAAATCTGACAATTTGGTCGTGATTCTTCAAACAGTCTAAGCCAGGAGTACTCAAACTTTTTAAATTTTCATTTATCGAGCTACTAATCTGTCCGTAATTGGGTCACTTGCCCTAGTACCGACATACTGACGATGAAAATTGAATAAAAAAAAAGGTTGGAGATGCCGGGTATCGAACACGGGGCCTTTCACATGCAAAGCGAACGCTCTACCACTGAGCTACATCCCCGCGACGACTTCTCTTAGACATGATACCGTACAGTATAGATCGAGTCACTGAAAACAATATGTACAAAATTATTAAATTTTATCCGTTTATAAATTAAGCCAAATCGATTCAATTTTACAAACTTGTTTTAAAATATTAATAATGGGACTAATTTATCGTTACATATAACGCTTTAAAAAGGAAACACTGACGTCTGCTGAAATCATATAAATTGCACGTGATAAAAAAAAATTTCCAATTTGGAAAGATCATCTTTAAATATGTGACGTGATGTTCACATAGCTACAAATAATCCCACGTAACGACCTGTTACACGAATTATGAGAAGTCCAGTGGTAAAATCGATAGCCATCTATCACAGTTGCAGAGCATTATTGCTATGCGTTCACCGTGGGGTCGAGTTCGTGCCGAAGAATTACGAGGGTGGCTAAAAGTCCCCCCCCCCCCCCCCCCCCCGTTGCGTGACTTATGCAGCGCAAACCTCTAATGAAGATCTATCGTTCGGTACGTCGCCACTATCTTTTGCACGCGGTTACGTATTTACCCGTTTTTTTTCGTGTCTCACCGTATTCCGAAAAATGTCTGACATACGAAAAATAATTGAACGGAACACGCGTCTGAAGCCGGTGGCGTCGTTTCCATTTTCTTGCCCACAATTTAACGTAAAAGATTAGTCTAGTATGTTACCTAAGTATACGATAACTTATTACAAATTACATTTTCCTTGCACTTTGTTTGCATATAGTACATATTCGAACATTATCCCTTCTGTCGGTGTATTTTATTTTATTCGTTATATTTTACTTTTATCATTTTAATAGAAGCATCATAATTATTTCTGCAGATTCGGAGTACCGTTGCGTAAACACAGTGTATCAAAAGCTTCCCACAAAAGTGGCCGTGGAAACATCCACAACATCCTTCAATATCTTGCCGCGACTACGCATTAAACAGACGTTACAAACGCGTATAGAACGGGGGTACAGGTGAAAGTAACCGTTCTCTTTGCTTTCTATGGACCAAGATGTTTATGCGCGTGATACTGAATGGTGCATTATAATAAATGACGGTGGTTCCGCGCAAGGTAATAGAAGGAGGAAGTCTTACGAACGCTCGAAACCGAGTCGGTTTTATCGGCGTAAGTAACTCCGCTACCTTCTACGTGTCAGTATGTGTTGTTGCATCCTTAATTACGTCTGTAAACACCGCCGCTAAACCAGTCTATGACACGTGAACCGCCCCGAGCGATCCATCGTACATCGTAACGATGGTACATATTAATACTTATTTCTAATTAGAAGTCGTCTGCATCAGACATAAACGGAAGCTTTGATTATTCTTCTAAAATTCTAAAGATTGATATCGCGTGTCTATATCGGCAATTGTGTAGATATCGTATATTTTACACGTGAAATCGGTAAAGTGATGCAACTGATCGATCATCGATGTTATGTACCGCACCAAACAACGTTTTCACTCCGAACGGTCAATATTCGTCTGATAACGTCAGTGGCTCGCAATTCGATACCCTGCTTTTAAAGTTTCAGTACGCCTAAAAAAAAAACTTGATAAATCGTAACCCGATACCCGGGTAATGTGATATTTTCGAGGCGGTGGAATAAGAACGGGGCATTCTTATCGTACAAATCCGAGAATCTCCCTCGTTGGTAGTTCAAAGGCAAACAGTAACGTGAGAATGATAGGGCAGTGTTTTAAAACAATACGGCTCGAGCTCTTCTTGAAAACACGATGAATCTCGGAAGCTGCGTGCTCCAACATATGTATATGTACATATATTCCCGCCATTAAAAAAAACTCCAATACGTATTCCTGTCATAAAAAGCACGCTACCACTTCCATACTGTGCCATTCGAGGAAAAGAATTATTATATTAAAGCAGCTCGCTTAAAGGTTAATCCTTCGCCCGCACGAAACCTTTCCGTTCCGTCCCCCACAAAAACCCCTTTTGTTCGCCGAATAACCGCCGAAAAGCACCTTCGCCGAACCTCCAGCCGTCGTCTTTACACGTCTAACACGATATAATATTAGCCTCGAAAGTCTTAATCCTTAATTTTCCGAGTCATTGCCCCTGCCCCCAGCAGACCTCGTCCCCGACATACTTCGCATCCTTTGAGACTAACAATTACCCAGATATTAATCCCCGAAGCCTAAGGAGAAGCGCCCAAAGGCAACACGTCCTATTATACTTTAACACCCGAGAACCGGGGCCGCTCCCGTAAACATTCTTTTAATACCACCGGTACAAGGTGGGACGGGGGTGGAAGGGGGCACGAGATCAAAATATACGAGCGACGTCTCGTCGGGGAAGCGAAGAAAGGAGGAGACGGGTCTTTCGCAATTAACGGGCCTAATTACCAGAAAACGGTCGGCCCTGAAGAATCGCGAAACCACCCCCCCAACCCGACCGAAAGAGCCCAGTCCCGTGCATATTTTATTCTTAGTATCCTTTAAGTCCAGGATGAATGAAAGAAATAATCCCGAGATAACGCGGCCCCGGGACTCGCTGGTGTTTACACGAAAGTAACCCGCAGCAGTCGTGTAGAGTACTGTATAGAGAGAGAGGAGAGGAGCCTCTTTGTACGACCGTTCGAGAAAAGTTCTCTGTAAACACCGGGTCCGTCTTCAAGTTTTCCGTACGGTATCAGCATCAACCCCCCCCCCCTACGTTCCCTTTCTTTGCACACGGAAGATAAAGGCGAGGGAAATCGGGAACGATAAGGTGCGCACGAGCGTGTATCTGCCGCGAGCATCGGCACTGACTCACGCACGAGACCGTGTGTGTCTATTCAACGTGACCAGATTTACTTAATCCTCTGGCCGATAGAAACGGTATTCCGTCGGCGCACCGGTAAAAATAAACGTAGTACGACCCGTAACCCGCCCCGCGTACCCGTTGACAACCGGAACGCCGCCAGCTCACCAGCAGGGGTTATGTGGGGAAGTGATAAGGACAACATTATAGAGAGACGTGACATCCGATTTCGCGATTGGACGCGCCGTATGCAAAACGGAACCCATCCACCCCCCGCTTATTTTTTTTCTTTTTTTTTCTTTTACGATTCGCGTCGCCGTGAAGTGAGAACCTATAGTAACGATACAACGAAGGCGAGAAACGACGTCGCGGCATAAAAAGACCTCCCGCCGCGTCGCGAGCCGGTCGGGCAACCGTTTTCGTCGCAATTACGGCGGCCCTTATCGGTTTCTTATCGCGCGGCGTTAAGTCAACCCCGACATTAATCCGTTCGTCAATACGTCTGCGAGGGTAATCTGGCGATAACGAATCGCCGGAGCGCGTGAATAATCGCGTCGATCCGCTAAAATCGTCGACGTGTATTACGGTTACGTGGGTCTTTTTTTATCGTCGCGGATCCAGCTGCGTTTATTGCGTAAACGGCTCTGTCACTTGCCTCTTGTTTATACGGTGTCGATACTGATCCTATATGCGCGCTTCTTGCTTGGTAGAACATCACGTTGGAGCAACCCTGAATATTTTAACCCTTTCGCTCCTATTGGCGCCTACAGGTGTTTGAGAAATTTCATTCGGAATACAAGGTTTGTCCGAAAAGTTCGCGGAATAATTCTGAGAGTGGCATGTAGCAATTATAAACCTGATTTGTCTAAAATAATCAAAAATTTGTCTCGACATAAAAAATCACACTAATTTTGAAATAAACGCTTGGTTATATTTAGGTTTGGAGATTTATTTTTTACATTATTATATTATGAGGTATAGTGTAATATGTTGCGGCCCGCATAACGCAGCGAACCTATGTATCTGGCCCGAGAAAATAAAAGGTTGACTATGGCTGCTTTGGAGTCTACCCTAACGAAAGGGTCGAGGACAGTCGACGTAGAATGAAATGTATACAAATATTGTCAAACTGATTCGCGGAACGGCCGTTCGTTTCGCAGAATTACGCAACGAATCCGACGTAACGTAGGGACCATGTGCTTCGACGGAATTCTCACGGAAGAGCCGCGTAAGTCAATACCGAGTGTCACCCTTCTACTAGGCTTTCCTGTTTCTTGAAAAAGATCGCTTCAACGAAATCACCGCGCATCTAGGAACGCGTCCTGCTGTTGCGGGATTCTATCGCAGTTTTACCTGGAAACCCAGTTTCAGTTCTCTGACGGAAGTCCCTGCGTAACCCCTTCGGAGCTTGTGTTTCCTTCTAGGTATCGACCTCCGAAACCGGATCGTTAGCAAACGGTTCATTGTTTGGTGTGGTATTGTAATTCAATCATTACTATAATCCTCAATAGCTTTCCTATTGTCCATCACGTTCGAACAGCCCAATTAACACTAGAACTACTAAACCCGTCAAAATGACGGATTACAGATTTACTATTTTACCATTACTGAAATTATAATGGTGCTTTTTGACGGAATTTATGTTGACTTTTAATTTACTACAGACTTTATTTTAGGGTACATTATGTTAGATTGTGTTATATATTCTGTATATTATTGTATTATACAATTTAATTTAGTATACATTCGATGCTGGTAGTTCTAGTGTTAATAAATGTGTATATACGTTCCATGTTATGATGGGTTCCTTTTATGTTAACGTAGAACAATGCAAAATAAATATAGGAGGTTGGCCCAAAAATTCGTACAGTTTTTGCCGATAGTTCTCTTCAGGCGCTTCGAAATGCAACTGACTTTATTGCAAATCTCGAAATCACATAGTTATTCAATAGCTAACATTTAATCGTAAATTTGAACCAAAAAGTTAGTAGATTGGGTTTATTTTATAATTTTGATGATGGACATCCAAATAGAATCATCTTCGGAATATTTGACTGTTCTATTTCAAAAAAAGGTAAAAAGTTCTGCAAGATGTACAATACCGTCAAAGTGAAAGAACAGTTTTACGAAAATTTCGTCCCGTGGATTTTTCGCTCCAAGATGTATCACGCTCTGTTAAGTCAGAGGAGATTCACAACGACCGACTTAAGCATTTGATCGACAATGACTTGTTATATAACGTGGGAAATTGTAAAAATTCCCCAAGTATCAAACTTCAAACGAACTTTCTCGCCAACCGAATAGCATTCGGATAAATTTCACCGTGTTTTCACCGCAATTGGTAGAACAGAAATTTCCCGCTCGATGTTCAACCAGTAATCTCGACACGACTAATTAAACTAACGCTACGCAGCGACAAGCAAAACGGCAAGATATTCGCCACGCTCGTCATCTCGGTGACATTACACACGGAACAGATAAATACGGACCCCAGACCGTTCTTCGCCACCCTTTGTCACTGAAACTCTTTCACCGAATTCTCTCCACTGTCCTCCTCTCAACCCTAAATTTCATTGGGCAGAATCCGTTTCCGCCGCGTGGCTGCTTGTAAAATCAGCACATCCGGGTGTCAAAGCGATGTCACCCGAACGGGTAGCCGATGGGGTACGCATCAGTTTTAAATTCGATCAATGGGTGATACCAAGCGTGAAACACTTTTAGGGTTGAAACTTTAAAGGCCGGCTCGCGAAAGAGCAAATCGCAGTTACAACCGTGAAACTGGGAAGGGAAAGGGGGTGGTGGTGGTGGTGGTTGGCGATGGTGGCGCGAGGCACCGTTGTGTGGGAACTTGACGTCGAGTGCAGCCGGAACCGAAAGGATATTCATTTCGAACCCCTCGCACGTACCAATATCCTTCTTTCTGCCTGCGCCGTCTGTTCCACTGAATGGAAATACCATCGAAATCCATCATAAAAAGAAAAGTAAACATACCTGCCGCGGTGAGAACGATTGCCGCCTCTGACATTGTCACTCTGTTACCAGCGTATAAAATGGCTAATTTACCGTTTCTATAAATTTCTCTGGAGCTTTTAGATCAATCTTGGTCAACAGTTTTTATTTTTAAATAATCACACCCATTATTTCCTCGTCTAACGAAAAAATCATAAAATTTTCCGGACGTGTTATTCCCCAACTGCTGATACAGGGATTACAATTGCACGCGTCAACGGGGGTGTGAGGGTTGATACGCGGGAAACGGGTGAATTGACAAATTCCAAACGGCGGCGTTTTCGCGTAAAACGCCTGGCTATAAAACCAACATATACCGTGACATTTTTCACGCGCCGATTACCGCAGATACACACACGGGCTGACACGGGTCAATCGCGCCACGACCCAAAATCTACCAAAAGCAACTCTCTCCCCCTACGACACTGGGTTGCGGCGCGGGGCTGACAGGGTGATTTTGTAATGCAAACAAAAAGCGGCGCGGTGTGCGGCGAGTGCATTACGGTTACAAGAGAAGACCGGTCGCCTGGCAACGGGATCCGCCGCGTTCGTGTAATTCATTTTCGGGGATATGTGTATGCAACCCCTCTATTGCACTCGCTTCCTCCCACCCCTGCGTTCTCCTCGCGTTCGTCGCCCGATGCACACAAACGATAGAATGCACCCAACTGACCGACGGACGGAATCGTAGTGATCTGATTTTAAACCAATCAACGGCGGTTTCGCGCTCAATTTACAATCAGCCCCGATTCGAATCATTCGTTATATACGACATCCAAATGCAAGCGGCGTACCCTCCTTTCCCCGCCTTAATGAAAATATTTTAATCGATTGCCGTACAATTGCCCAAGTTCGTTCCTCTCTCGTCGGAAATTCGACCGAGGAGGGCGGATAGATTTATATGCGGACAAAGGGTCTCGCGATATTCGATTAAAGCCCACAAAGACAACAAAGTGCATTTCAATTTAAATGGTAAACGATGGAACGTAATCGCACGGAATTACCGTGCGCGTACAGCGTGCTGTATGCTGGTCGAATGCAAAAAAAAAAAAAAGGAATATATTTGTATTTATGTAATATTTACAGTAGGACCTGGATTATATGGATTGCGATTTTATCCATGGTCGCGATTCAATCGGCGTCTATCGAAGTTATCGATTATCTCTCGTGTTCACTAATAACGAACGATCGTCTCTTACCACACTCTTTTTGTTTTTACACGATCCATCTTCTATCCGTTCGTGACAAAGTACGTAAGTGCAACATTAGCAAACTAAAAAACATCTAAGCAGATATGTTTTTTATCCACTAGGTCTCGATTTATCCAAGTGACTTGTCCCCGATTAAGCCAATGAATCTAGATTCTACTGTATACTGTTCGGTGTCGATTCAAAGATCGCCACACACTCCACCAGGATACAGAACAACGATATTATGATAATTGATCGAAGAAGGATCAGCAAAGAGAGATGACTATTTATTTTCGTGAATCCGTCGCAGGATATGATACATAGTATTGATACACAACGATAATTTACGAGCAACGACACCTGCACGCAATAAAGTAAATCTAGCTTTTCATTTCATTGTTCCGCGACGAACCCCTCGTACTCTCGCCGCCTCGATCACACACCGCATTAGCCGACAATAAAAGCACGATCGACGATACACCGACGAATGATGATCGCATACATGAATTTTTAATAAATCCTGTGGGGCTCTATTAGAGGCAAATTGTGCCGAAACCTTTTGCCACCGCAAGATCGTATAAATTAACTGTAATCCGTTCAGTCGCAACAAATTATATGATCCATTACTCGGTGAATGTACACTATGAATCGACAAGTCGAAATACTGTCTATCCAAAGAATTAGCCCTTTAAATCCCAGAATCAATAGCAATATATTCTTTTTGAAACGTTCAAAACAATAACGAAGATATATACATCTATATTATTTCATTTAAAAATCATTTACAAACAAAATGGTAACGCATCTTTTGCGACATATAAACGAAAGATCGACAACGACCAATAGTACCCCGAGTCTGTCTTCGAAAGCACATAAATGTCTACTTTCGCTGCATTCTCAAAAATATTCTACAAAATTCATTTGAAATTAAATCTCGCATACGTCACAATACACGCGTGTGTCCAACAAAAGTTTTCAGCCCCGTCAACTGTCAAAAAAACACGAAACACCCAGCTGCTCGCTAAGTAATGATTCCATTTAACCTATCAACCTCCGACAAGCATCTGCCCTCCACCTTAACAAACTACTCGTGTTATCCGACGATCGCGCAACCGCGTTCCGCGTTCTGATTAGAAGGTGAAGAACGCGCCGCGTAATTCGCCGAGACGGGCACGGGACAGCGGTGCCACGAAACTCGGCAGTCGAGCGATGAGGGCCGCTCGGTACGGTATTTACGCGCGCGGAATACGCTCTATGATGCCTGGCGTACGTTCGTGCGTCTGGCGCGTGCGTGCGTGCGTGCATGCATACACGTTGAATTGCGTGAGGTTCGCGCTTTAATTTAGCAAAGTACCTTGTCCGTTCCGCCTGGCGAAGGTGCAGAAGAGGGTGAACCCCGTCGTGGATGCGATCCTTCACGCACCCGGTTGCATAATGCTCTCTCGTGCGCGCGCTCGCTTGTCCAGGTGAGGGAACCCCGCGAGGATCGGCACGTGGACAACTGCCAAAGCCTTAATGACTTCGCAACCAGTCCGGATCAGGCCGAGCCGGAAGCTACATGCGATTAAATGGCTAGAACATACCGAAGAACGCGTTCCTCGCCGTCTGCCAGCGACGACCTCGCAAGGAAGCCCGCGTCCCCAGGCCGTCACGCTGGATTTTCACGCACCCGTGATCTCGAAACGAAACTGATACGAAAGACGTTGAAAAAGACGCTGCTACGAGATCCTACCCTGTACATTTGACGGTGAAGACTTCCGTTGTTATGCTACCCAGAAATGTATTTAGGTGTTATTATCCACTGTCTTTGAAATTGCAACCATTTTTCAGAAAACTGACGATCGGCTCTGTATCGGTGATATTTAGCACTGTTTTCTGACTAATTAATAAGTTTTATTTAATAACATATATTTTACGAAGTTAGTATGTACGGTGGATTCCGGGTATTTGGGACAGATTGGGACTAACGTTTTTTGGCCTGATTAAACGACTGTCCCAATTAAGCCGGATTCACACTAGCGGTCAAATCACGTCAAATCCGGCGGCCGTCTTTATCGCTCACACGTAATTCAATCAGAGAAATATAGGTTAAATTCAGATTGATCGTGATCTGACTGTGCTCTTGACCGCTAGTGTGAATCTAGCTTTATGCGAAGTATAATAGTATTTATGATTAGGTTTTGTTCCTTGAAATTTGTCCGAAATAAACGGATAGCGGAATTAACCGGTTACCCAGATAAGCGGAATCCACTCTACAATTTAACCGTTTCGGTACATCGACTTTAGTCTGGAATTAATATTCTCTGACACAGTATATGGACGGTGACGTATTCTTAGTACAGTATTGTTGTAGTTGGTAACAATACTATTACTTCATCAGGCACTATATTATAATAGTGAGGAAGGAATTGTCCTATTATTTCTGCGTTTAGACTGTACGAATAGCTCCACCATGTATGTTCGCGAGTGTACCACCACGTAACATTCAGAATTAATTTTCGGAGCCAACCTCCGGTGGCACAAGGGTGTGTACCGCAGCAAAAGGACATCCAACGTTGCTTTGTCGACTCGCGATCGTCACTTTGAAACGGCCTTTGAATACCAGAACCTCCCATCTCCTGTTCGATACGATTACTTCCTGAACGGTATTAATAACGCGACAGGACCGTTGAATAGCATTAAAGCAACGTTTGCAACGTAACACAGAGAAACCGTATCTAACCTTGATCGATACCTCATTAAGTATATAATCGGTGCCGTTCTGTGTCTACGTTTTGGGTGGGCAATAGTTTCTATCGGCGTCAGATTTTCCACGGGCTAACACAATATCGTATCCCCGGCCTGATATCGATCGAAGATTAGCGTCTGGCCGGCCGCAAAGGGAGATTAGCTAGATCGATCACACGTGCTGAACCAATTCCTCTGGTCAGCTGCTCATCAATACCAGTAATGGTACCGCTTCTCCTCCCCCCAAACCCCCTCTTCCTTCCTGTGTCTATATTGCATGTACGTATACACATCCCTGTATTCCTCTAATAGGCATATAATCGTTATGCATATACAATACACGTACTCATCGACGCGCGTATGTGTGTATGTGTGTCTGGAGATCTCTGTTCACATATTTATACATATATGTACATATATTACGGGTACGATATACATTTACATATCCATCGCGACATACGGTACGATTGCATATGCAAACCTGTTTGCACCAGCCGATACGCGATGTTATGCGATCCAATGCAAATTTCCGTGAATCTCACCTCGCGGTTTTCACTCGCAAACGCCGTTTGCTCGATCCGATTCGACGACCAAACCGATCGTTTTCGTGATTTCCAGGGTATGTATGTTAAGAAATCGCGAAGGCGTCGCCGCGAGTACATGGTCCGTTCTTCGTGGCGGTGTGTACCGAACGGAAGAGACCGTCTACGTTTCTCTGGTGGGTATTTACAGTATCTAAGTCGCGGGCAACGAGCGCAACAGACTGTTACATCTGTCGCTCGCATAATGCGCGATATCGTGCGTACATCACCCGTTGCATAATGCATACGGGGACGCGTGTGTGAGCTCCCGCGCGCGCGATATTGCGGCGGAAATATAATGCCGCGGAAAATGGAAAAGCCGCGCCGCACGCGGCTGCTGCTGCAGAACATCGGTGGTGGCCCTTCCCCCCGCTGCTTACGCTGCTTACCGTTGCTTTGCCCACCGGCAATGCTCGTGGGGGCAGCGTGTGTACAACTGTTGCACTCTTGCCCGCTATCTCGCGCCTGTCTGTCTACCACCGACAGTTTATTATTGCGAGAACGACGCACCGTTTCGTTGAAATAGTACCAAGTAGTACGTATATAGTATACGACATTGCTTATACTCGAATAATTCATGGTCTACTTGCAGGGCCGTTCCTGGGTTGTTGGCCACACGGGTGTAAAAACAGTATTGCCGTCCTTGTTAATTTTTTAGAATTTGATATGCAGTCTTTACTTTTATATGTATAAGTATATATACATGGTTTTTTAACATTTGTTATTCAAAAACAACACTTTTTCGTTTTTATTTTCATAAAGTGAAACAAGATCCTGACAAATAAATAGTTTTATTTAAAATTCAAATTTTATTCGACATATAAGTACAAAAGTAACGTACAATGTTTGTAATAATAATGTTACGGTTGATAAATAACGACTGTTATGTAATTACCTACACGAATGTAATCCAATAATATATGGCTGAATATCTTAATTTAACGAATACAAGATACAAAAGTACTACGTCATTTTTAAGTGATTAAACGTAGTATGTAGTTCCAATTTTTGTTATGGAATAATAACTTCTTGAATAAGTAAGTGAAATAAGAACTTTATCTTAAGACACCTGGCAAACAATTATTTAACCTCGTTGACTTTGAAAATGAGGTTGACGCTGTTAGATACTCCTGCTTTTAAAATTGTGCCAAATTCTGCTATATGGCCTGTTGTGCTGGTTAGAGGTAATAACAATATTTTACTCTTCCACTTTCTTTGATCATTACATTCCTTTCGGAATTATTTGTTTTCAAAAATACAGGGATCTTGTCTCGATCTTTAAACACCGCAATTTCTCATGGTATAATCCAGTAAAATACGCCTGCTCGATGTTACGCAATCCACCACAATCTATCGAAATTATGTGTCGAATAAGATATCAGCGAGATACGGAGGTCGACAACATTTCAGCGTTTTACACCGTTGTCCGTAAGCGTTTAGCACTTATCTTGGAAAAATATAAAATACATTACAGATAAACCTTTTCACTTCACCTAACTCTCTGTCGGTTTTATTTCACACGTTCATGTAAAGTTCATATTGTGTAACGAATATAGTACTTGAATGAATGAATACGAAATGTCTCGGTGTGTCAAACACGATATTTAAAGTGACGAGAATAATAAATTAAAACTAAACAGATTTACAATATTTTCCATCGGTCAACGTCTGGGAAATACGTTTCGAGAAGAATTTCCATTTATCGATAGATAACAGACATACACGAAGGGAAGATATTCCTCGGTTCGACGATTAGGTGGTACTTTGCATCCGGGAATAAGGAACGGGGCACGACAGTCGAGAAATTCGACCTACCATGCAAATCATTCCCGAAGAGAGCGTCGCATAATAAATATTCGACAATTTGCATTTTCCTAGCGGCGGCAACCGTAGTACCGTCCCGGCCATTTCCAAGATGGATGCCGCCACTTTGCGAGATATACGCCGAAAGTTTTACTGCCCACTAAATTTCAACTAGCTTCTCCGGCTAGATGCATACATACGTATAATATATGTATATACACATATCCTTATATATACGCGACGTGAAAATAAGAGGAATACGACACTTGTTGCTCCCCGTTAGAAAAACCGTTTCACTTTGGCAACGGATCAAAAGAGGTAATATAGAGAGATATTGCGCGATCGCTGCTAATCCCTAAATCTTCACGGACGATCTGAATATTTTCTCGAGTATCCTTGGTTATATACCCAACTATCGGCCCGATCGATCTTCCCAGGCAGACGGTGTGTCCATTAGAGGGGTGGGCGGCTAGCCAGGAGTTTTAATACGATCCGGGCTCGGTCGTAAAGCGTATAACAATTAAAAATATTTTTATACCTCTCTTTCGTGTCTGCTGGCCATTCGATCATAAGAGCTTTTTTTTCCTCCGCCTTTCTCTCCCCCGTTTCATCAACCGGATGATATACATATATCCTACCCCCGAATACGAATGGCCGCGATTTTATTGGTTTTCCGCGTTATACAGAAACCCCATAACGACTCGATTAAGCGGGACAGTCAGTGATTGCCGGTATAATTTGCCGAACAAATCGCGTCCCCCCACCGTAACGCCCAGTCCACCTGCCGATCGGCTGTATTGATCAGTCCGATTTACCGATCACTCGTAGGCGTCGCGTATACGCGGATATTGTGCGTTTGCGCAGCTTCGGGCTCGACTAACGCGCGCCCAGTCAATGTCTCTCTGTGTCGGAATCGAATTAATGGTTATCGAAACGCAGCGACAAGTAGATGACATTATAGTTATATTCGGGAACTTCGTTAAAATAGAGCCCGGGACCCGATGGTAAGAGCTAAAACACAGGCGAAACTCTGTTTTATCCGTTCATTAGGAACCCGATACAATTATGATGCCTCTGGTACTCTGCTAACGAGCGATATATCGTTTATTTCCCGTTCGTCCGAAATCGACCGGCATTCATATTAATTCTCTCTTTAATTAAATGAGTATATTCGACCCCCGGGGAAGAGGTGCCGCGGTACACACGCGTGCCACGGACTCGACGCGAAATAATACGAACACCACCGTGTTGTATTGTCCGACACTTGTAATTACGCACTTTTAATTACGTCCCGGAATTATTCAAATTACGGGCGAATTGGCGAATCCCGGGGGCTCGATTGCGTCTCAAAATCGATTTCACGAATTCGACGGCCGGAGCCTATCAATTATTTTTCATCGTACAGTCTCTTCGGCCCCAAGGGCGCCGAAAAACGGTTCTCCTGGTCCACGTCGATGCAATTTTACGCGTAGCTTATCGTCGTTAATCGACGTGCCCTGGTGCGTCTCTGGACCGTCTACACGCTCCGCACTTGGGGAGAAAACAAAGTAAATGGAAAACTGGAAAAACAACGGAAAAAAAAGGGAAGAAGGGAAACACGTACGCGTCGAGCAATAGACGGGGGTGGTGACGAAAGGGTGGATGGTGGTGGTGGTCGGTATCCATCGCCAGCCGGTGCCTCGATTACTTCGCAATGGCGCAATCAACGCCGAGTGATCTTTATTTTCAACCCCCCGATACCGTTCGAACGGGCCAGGTACTACAATTTCGCGCAAACGAGACAATACCGCCGCGGACCTTCGTTAAAACAGGGTGTGATTGTCGTCCCATCAAAGTGGACAGTTTACAGATGGATTGGAAGGCCGCTGGAAGCCACCCCCCACACACCCCCTTTTCCTCCCCCTCGCGCTTCGGCTGCGGATGGTACTTCTGCATATACAGAGGGGGGCACAACTTCCCTCGATTGTTTCACTGAATTTTAGACGGTATTCACCGGAACGTGAATGGCCCCGGCTCGCTGTGATTAATTACCATCGGCTACGCGTTTCGCTTCCCCGTTGGAAAGATGGGTGAACCGTAATTACTTGAAATATCGAAGCGCAATCTTTTTGATAAACCGACTGGATTCACGGGAGATACTTATCGACTCGCTCGATCTTATCCGTGATCGACACGTATGATTAATGCACCCTTTTCGATAACTTCTTCTACGTGGGAAAGATTTTCATGGAATTCGACGAACTTGTGAAATCGGCCGACAGATGACTGATCATCGGACAACGATAATTAACTTTTATATGTTATTATTGGAACAGTTTGAGCAACCCTCGTGATTCTATGCATTAACCCACAAAGTATAAATTACAACTGATATTTATGTTCGCTGTTAATGAAATTTTTTAACAACACAGATGAAATCACCAGTGCCAGTGAGAATTTAAGGGGTTCATTTTTTATGAAGGGTGATATTTCTGCGTCGAATACCGATAATATAAATCCACCTTTACGCGTCCACTCGCAGCAAAAGTGGACCCGATGTAACTCGGCCTGGTCTCCTTTCTCTCTTCTCCGCACGGTCGTCGCTTTTTCTCTTTCGCTTCCGCAATTACTCAGGTGTAATTGCGTTTCGACCCCCCGCGCCAAAAAAAAAAAAAAATGAAAAAAAGGTGCACGGTACGCGTGTCACGTACACACACCCACGCATGTATTACACACACACACACACAACGGTTAGACGGTGAATCGGGCCGATGCAACGCTGCAACCGGCAGGCATTTGCCAGTTTCCCTTCCTACGGTCCACCCTCGATTCAATTCAATGCCACTCAATCAGTCAATGTAACGCGCATGCAGCCGCATACCGGTGTACCGCGTTTCGCAATGAAACGGCCGCTGTTTCGACCGGTACTCCGCTATTAAGTGTCCCCCCTTGTAACCGTACCACCGATCGCTCTATCTCCCTTTATCTCTGTCTCTTTCTGGCCAACGTCCATCAAGATATCACGCGAATATGGCACGCGCGCGAGCCACGAGGCGGTTTTACACAGATTTTATTTTTCAGTTACAGTTCGTTGTTTATTCACGGCCGAGACCGAGTGTCGCCGCCCATTTCCCCGTAATTTGTCACCGGTGCGCATCCCGAAACGCATTACCGCGCCCATGTTACCGCGGAAATTACGACCGTACGAATTCGTTTTTTTTTTTTGTTTCTATGCGGCCCCCTTCTCTTTTGGAACACGCGCAACGGAAATACGATCGTTGTAAACCGCGATGTTCGCGGATCAAGGACAGATTGGCTTGTAATTCGAGCTGCGATTGAACGGTGTTTTTGGTTCGTGGCAAAGGTCTCGGTGAAATAGTCGTTAATCGATTTTTTGGTGCCTCTTTTTACGTGGTTTTCATTTGGACACGATGGTTGGTATTTTCTGTTACCTAACCCTTTCGATCGGGCCATATCTGCGCGTGAAATGTACTATAGCATTTGGTTGTATTGACCGCACGCGTACTTTGGAGCCATGCGAAAGTTGACGATGCTTCTGTACGTTTAGATACTAAATTATAAATATATATGTACTTTATAAATAAGGAATTTTTTTCTGTTTAACTCTTTCATTCCCAAATTATCTAGCAATTACGAAAAAATATTTCTTTTTGCATTTTTGTCTACATCACACGATATACATATAAAGGATTCACAAGACAATTTTAACATTGTGAAAGCGTTTCGTGCCATTTCTCATTCGTTGGTATTCGGCAACTTTTTCTTACTTCCATCACAGTTATGTATAATAATTAACAGTATAAAGTTATTGTACGTAACAAAACCCCATTTTTCTTACCTTCGATCAGTGAATCCCTCTTGAAATATTTAAAAAAAAACTTACGGTTTTATAAGTTCTTATTGTACATCCAATTCGTGTGAAAACAGAATTCGGTGTATTTCTAACGATACTTGACACTTGAGTCCTAGCAAATGAAAGAAACAAAGGAAAATAGTGTCTTAAATTTAGGTTGCAAGATTACAAAATCTTATTTTATTAGTTCAAGTTCGCCGTCGTATATACTGTATTTCTTATCACAATAAAGGAAGCAACTTTTGATAAGTATCCAGCGTCCGAATAGAAAGACTGGCGCCGCGAGGACTGCAGCACCGTCGTTCACGAAGTAAAGTTGCATGGTTGCCCTGTTGCATGGGCAAACCATTGGTACAGAATTGGAAACCACGAATACTGCAACTAAATCCTCACCAGACCACAAATGGATCACCTTCCGGTATGTTTCCACATTAAGATAATTTTTCAAATGGACACGATTCACACGAAAAACCCTCGAGAATGGTAGCAACTGTTCAAGCTACAATCGTGAAGTGCGACTGGAAAGAAGGGATAGAACACTTCTGTGGATGTTACATTCATAATGAAACCGGTGTAAACCCCCGGCGAGATCATTTCTGACGGGCTATCGTAAACGAATGCTCTATTTGTGAGAATAGCGTGTGCACTTTCCGATGCTGTAAACGGTGAAATTTTAATTTCTAATTTCGCGGAGCCGTCCGCCGGGGCGCGAGCCGTCGACCAAGAGAATAATTAACCGACGTATCGCGGAATCAGGAGGAAAAAAAATGCGGATGTAATATCTGCGGCAGGGAACGCGGCTGGGTGAAGTTTACCACGAGTGGCATGTAAAATTTAAAAGCACTTCCCTTGTAACGGAACTCTGGGCTTAATTTCCTCGCTTCCCTCTGTCGCTTTGTGTTTACTTTTCCCTATATTTTCACGAAAAATCTCGTATGCAAAAATTCTTTTTAATATGCGTATCTTCTGTTATCTTTCACAAGCGTGTCTGCGATGAGACCTGAACTTCAGGTTTTTATTCCCTTTTTTTTTAAACAAATGCTTTTCCACTGTCGAATATTAATATTGTTAAGACTTTTTTAGCCGAATGCCTATCAATACGCATTTTTATTTTAATGCTCATGACAAACGGATCCTATTAATTTCCCTTTGTTACATTATATCTTGTTGCTTCACCGTTATAATTTTTTGATTTAATTGAAAAATTTATTAATAGGCCCACAAAAGTCTGTTAACATTTTGCGGTCATATATTGAGGTCTATAATGAACCGAAGCGTCATCTGTCTGGAACAAATTGTGGTTGTGATGAATAGTCATATAGAAACACTCGTTAAAGTTAGTTTTGCGTTTCTTCATAAATTTGCAAGAATATCTATTACATCGCAACAGCTCCGTGTACCGTCGTTCGACCTCAAAGTGTTAAATGACATAAAGTAGATAAAGTGTTGAGTGTACGACAGCCCTCGAGTTCCCTCGCCATTAAATCGAAACAATATCCACAACTTTCTTACTTTAATGCAGAATTCGCCCCGGTGTGACTTGCCGTCGAGATTCCCCGAATCATCGTCCGATGTCCAGTCGAGATGACCCTCTTCTTTCCAAACGAAAGAAACCCACGGACACGTCGTGATTATGACCCGTGGCGGATTCGTAATCCCCGCGAATGACTTAACTAAACGCACCCGCAGACCGAAAACGGTCCGTGTCGAATCGCGAAACCTCCCCATGGTCTCGAGCTCGCGTCATCTCTGGCGTTGGGGCACTGGGTAGAGAAGTTATTCTCCCATCTATATTCCATGATGCAATCTATGTTGGCCTGCGGTTCCGCGCCACCGTATAACCTCGTAAACCACTCGGAAAGTCCCTCGACGGCCACGTTTCTCAGTCATCATCGAGCTTCGTCGTTCTCTCGATTCTCGCTGGACCATCGACGAAATCGAGATAGAGTGAGATAGGGGTCTATGGGGCGGGAAGATCGCCAGAAGTTTACATACGAATGTCTGATTTCGGTATAACGCTCCCATCGGGAGGAGGAGGTGGAGGAGAATGAAACGACGAGGGACGTCGTTGGTGTACGCGACCGACTGGAAGTGACGTGCTATCGTGCCGGTTGCCCCGTGCTAATTATCCCTGCCAATTAGGTAAATCAGGGAGCGGTATGCCCGCCTAATACACCGGGAGCCCCGAAAATCCTGATGAGACAGAGAGTCGAGGCTGTTCTTGAGTGGCGGCGAACAAAGCCTGAAGAGCCTCTACCAGAGAACGGGGTGTCTCGCTTATCACCCGGGTTACAAGAGCCCGGAATTACAACGGCGAGACGCGTATTATGTATACACACTGTCGTTCGCCAGATGCTGGCTACAATTTTTTTCTCTCTCTCTCTCTCTCTCTCCACTGCTCTTTTCTTTTCGTAGATATAATATAGTCTTACGATCGTCTCGTGTGACCGTTCAAGAAATAATGCGACCGGGTAGCGGTATTATCTCCTTTTGCTTCTCATTTTTTTCCCTTTTTTTTTTTTTATATTCCGATGGAACGTGTTACATTGTACATGACGTGTCGTTAGTCAGATAGAGGGGAGGTACAATGAGGGGTTAAAAAGAAGAGAGAAAAAAGAGTGAATGCTTTTTGTCGGTTGTATCAGGGGCCTAATTGCGGTCTGTGTCGCGACAAATATCGGTACCTCGAACCCTTTCTCGCCCAATATCGTACGTCACACCGGGCGTCGTGGGTACCTTGTACTCGTTTACCGATACTTCCTATGCTAATTACACCAATTAGCATAGCGACGATATAACGCGACCGAGAGAACGGGATCGTCAGTTCCAGGGAACCGTCGTCCGTTTCCTCGTAAATTCGTCGATAGTTCGTCCCCTGGTCCCCAGGGTGGGGCACAGAGAGAAATTCGCACATGAATTTACATGCTTGCGTATACATACGTGTATATAATACGTGTGCACACACGTGTATATGTACGTGCAACGATGGTGTATGGTAGCAGAGAGTTGGGCCGCGTCGCGCACGGATTGCGTCAAGCAGAACGGTTCGGACACCGGGATTAACATAAAAGGAAGAGTCAATATCATAAACAATCTTCGTTACAATGGACCGAGCGGAGCTCGACGATAAATTCGTCGATATGAGATAGGGGGAAAGGTGGAGTGAGCGGAACAGGCCGTGTAAGGGGGGGGGGGATAGAGAGGGAATTGCATCGAGGGCGCCGATTGGCCATTCAGGGAACAGAGAAGGAAGCGACCGGCGGAGAGAGACGACTTTTCGTCGATATCATAAACCACCGTTCGGGGGTTGAAACTTCCCTTCCGACGAGAGGGAGATAGATAAAGAGAGAGAAAGGGAGAGATTGAGTGACAAGACGGGTACGACTGGAGATCGTAAATTCGTCGATATGCAAAGCAGATTCTCGTCGACCGTTTTCCTCTACACCTCCTCCTCATCGGTCGGAACGGATCCTGTTCTCCTCGTCTTCTTCCTTTTCTTCTGCCATTCTTTTTTTTTTCTGTTTCTTCCCTTACGATTGTTTGCAGAAGGATGTATAAATTCGTAGGACGGGAAACATATAATGGGCAACGAGCGAGATACCGGAACGATTTCTTTCGGTGGTGGTGGTGACTCGTAGGACCAAGATAACTCTTTTTCTCGGTCAAAGGTTACGCAATTGCGGTCGTGATTTCTCGCGGTCGTAGGTCGAGCCATCCGAGGAGAGCCGTTTTCGCAGACGTCGCAGGTAGAAACACCATGCGATATCCTTGTGGCGCGCTGGCGAGCTCGTTCATTTGCATGGGAATGGTGAGAATGGTACACAAAGGCGGATCTGCGCAGGGAGGAAAAAAAAGGATCCGGGGAATTTGGACAGGGTTTTGTGGTAATGTTAACACGACGCCGGCCGGTAAGAAGTGTACTGTTTGAAGCAGATCGTATTAATTCGTCCCTTGAGAAACGTTCGTAAACGCGATCGTATTAACATTTTAATCGACTGCGGTTTTTTTAACATGTTCGTTGCCAGTATGAATAAGGCTAATTATACGACTTCAATAAATAGTCGCGTAATTAGACACATTAACTTCTTTTCTATTAATATGGCTGTAAAATAAACATACAATCGCCTTAATACCTTTGAATCCTACTATAATGACTATCGTGTGACACAAAAATTAAACTAACCTCGAAGAGGATCACAATGAAGGTGAAGTGCAACGTGGAAATCGATTCGGAAAGTCGATCAGGGTTCTTTTTCCACGGAACCCCGGGGGGTTGGGATAACAGCACCCATGGATCGCGTTTGTATTTCAGCTTTACGCCGTGATTATGGTTAAGTTAAAGTTTAAACTGACGTATCATTCAGGATAATGCGGGATAAAATCGCGTCGGACGATTGGCCTGGTATCTTCCGTGGATGCTTTCGAACGAGGTAGTTTGGGGGGGAGGGCGGAGATTGTAAAGTCTTGGGTGATATTACGGGAATTTTACGATCCAGGACTTAGTTTGCATATCAATGGGGTTATATATTCGGGTTTGAGACTCTCGTCCGCGGGGGTACGGTTTTTCGAAAAAGGAGCGCGACGCTCCGCCGTCGTCGTCGTTGTCGTCGTAGTCGGGGAAATTGGGACGTACCCGTTACCGCCGGCTCGAACTTTTCATATACGCGCATGTACTTTATTGATAACGCTTATCCGTGGCTCCTTCTCCTTCACGGATCTCGTCCCGTTCCGCGACTCCGTAAACTTTTCCAACGGGAATGTTCGCAAAACGGAACCTGGACTTTATTTCCCTCCGTTCCGACAGGGATTCTATTTTCCCTCCGTTCCCGGAGATTCCATCGAATATGCTTTAAAATTACCGCCGCCGGCGGCGACGGACAGACCGATTCCGGGACATGGAGATAAAAGTGACGTATACCGCGAATGTATAGGATATAAGGAAAGGATAACAAAAAAGGAGCAGAACGAGTGGAAAGTTTCGACGGTAATCGTAACGCGAGGCCGATAAAGTCGAATCTGTGAGAAAAAGTTCGACCGGTGACTGTAATGAAAAGATTTTGCCCACCATCCCCCTATCTCTTCGCGGTTGTTTGACCCTTAAATGCACGATTCTTTCAAATATAATAAAACACTTTGATATTGCCAATTTATGTGCCAAATAAGCAAAGAAAAATAGGTAAATAAACTTATCTTTTGTTTTTCATTGTTTTATTTGAAGAAAGGGTTTAAGCACGAAATTTTCACAAAAATTCGACTCCAGACCAGAGACGTAGGGTAAGCGCGATACCGCCCGTCTCACTCCGGGAATATTTTATTTAATGAAGCCCTAATATAAATATCGATGATTAATCGTGCCATAATGCGCTCGTTCCTGGATGATAAACTACCCGTCGCGACGATAACAGCCGCGTCACTGTCCATCAATATTACGTGCATATTCCACCCTCGGTGTCCCGCGAGTCGAACTCACTTTGCCCTGACAAGAATGAATTTGACGAGAAAAGTAAGTTATCTACTTTCCTCGTTTCTCGACACCCCCCACCCTGAATCTTCGAGTGGAAATTTCTTCTAAACACGATTACGTCAACGAGCAAGCTCATTAACCCGCTATCATTCATCCTTGAAGATTGTCATAGACTCCAATCAGTTGGATATTGATAACCAATATTGCCTTTACATTTTCCCGTCACGACACTTACTTCATTACTGTATCTCGAATTAACTTTCTCCTCTGTAAATGCTTCTTTGCTTCACGTTTTATGTTATGTGTATACACTGCAATCCACGCGTACCAGGCCATCTGAAATTATTGTCTGTCGTTCGTGACAGTGATGTTGGCTATCAAGCCAGGGATCAAGTCTCTCTTAATTTGTCTCCGTTCCAACAGCTTCGGTCCTTTTCTCTGTCATTCTCCACGATATTTCGAGAATTGTATACTACCGGTCGTTTCACGGAAGAACAGAATACAGGGCGGGGACGAGACGGAGCGAAACGGGTACAGGGTTAATGTACGATCCACCCGTCACGCGCCAATAACACTACCAGGGAAACGACAAAGAAGAAATATCGTGAAGGGAAACCAGCGGGGTGGAGGGAGAAGGAAAATAAAGTTGCATGGTTCATAAACAATTCCATATGGTCGCGAGCGTTCGTCGAGCGGCACTTACGACGGTGATCGCGCTTCTTCAGAGTTTCCTCGATATCGTCTCCACTTTACTCCCTTTCTCTCTCTCTCTCTCTCTCTCTCTCTGTCTCACTATTTCCGGGCTCGATACACTCGCTACATTTATGCCTCCGTATTTTCCCTTTGGTTATGCCTTCGGAATTGTTATATACTTTTCGTCCGCGATTACGCCACCCCCACACGGCACCGCCACGGGAAATCTGACGAAGAGAACGAAACGTTCCCCATAACCATTACCGCGTCCTAAAAGGTCTAGTTTCGTGGCGGATCGACGTAAATTTCCACGACCGCGATATCGACGAATTCGATTGGGGGGTACGATGGAATAGTCACGCAGAGGCAAGAAAATATATCCTTCTAACGGAATTAATCTTAGGAATAAGTGATCACGATAAACTGTTCGTTTCGTCGAAAGAACGTCGAATAAATCCTGTCACAGATTCTTCAGATTTCGGTAAAGAAATTGGGACTCGTCTGCTATTTAGATTATTTCTCGTCGGCAGTTCTTGCGTCCAGAAACGCAAATACAATTGAATCAGTCATCAATTTATACACACGTATAGTTTCGTATCTTGTGCTCCATCGAAGTTTCAAGCGCAATCGAACGAACGCGACGTGAAGGCGATTTTACAGATCAACTTTTCCCTCCTGGCGGATTGACCGTTTGACCATTAATTCCAATCACACAGCCCGGTGACTTTTAATTACCAATAAAATTGCCGAACGATGCCTGATGAGGGAAAAATTACCAGAGCACGTTTGGTCGTTCACCCTCCGGTTAGATTGATTCCTCCTGCCTTCTTCTCTTTTTTTCTATCTCACTCTCTCTCTCTCTCCTTCTGTTCGTCCCGTTCTTCCCGGGTATTTCCACCCTCGTTGGCACGGTCAGAGACTAAACGGCCCCGTCGAGAAGACACACGACCGCGCGACGATGCCTCCTCTCGCCCGGAACCGCGGAGAACGCAACGCGCGCGTTCAGCCCGGAAATGAGCAAAGCGAAAAAACATGTTTGAACCCCGGGCTAAAGTGTCGGGGGGCTTCTTGTGTCGGATGAGCAATTGAATAAAGTGGAGGCGTCAATATGTGACGGCAGTCGGATATGGCTCAGTCGACGGGAAACCCTCGTGAAACTATCGATTCGACTGCACGATAGACAATGTTCCTTTTCTTTTCTGATAGGACGTCGTCGATTATTCGGATCAGTAAGGAATTACGAGCCTATTCAAATATCAAATTGATCAGACAGTTTCATACTTGGTAAGAAAGTTCAGAAACAAATAGGTATTAACTTTCTTAACCCTTTAACGGTGTTTGCCGAATATACTCGCCACGAGGAAATAACCACTTTTTGGGTAACGACGAGTACATTCGTCATGTGAAAAAATAAAGTACCTTTTCCTATAAAAATTGAGATTTTAGTAAAAATTGGAAAATATCTCACTTTTGTTTGAATAAAAGAATCAAATGTAAGGTTTTCAGAGTATGTGAATACAAAGTAGAATGCCATGTAAGGGATCTACGCTTGATTATAACCACCCATGCAGACATACACGTTTCCAAAACAAAATTCTACCGCTAAAGGGTTAAACACCATTTTCATTCAACAAACGCCTGTAATCTACACAATCCGTTCCAATTTTTATCTTCTTAATCGTTCATCGAACCCAATCTGAATTTTTCGAAGAAAGTATATCGTATGGACGTTGTGGGTTCAAACGAGTTTTTCTACAGTATAATGCCGAACCTCAATTCTGACAAGGGAATAGTGTAATTGTATTACAGAAACGACTTCCAGCAAGTGTTTACATAGACGAACCCGCAAACGTTCGAGTGCAAGTCATATTTGTGCATCAGGTAATATCGAGCGCACCGTCATTTCCGCCGTTTCCATACCACCGACACACACACACACAGTTTCAACAATGAGTCGTACAAATATCATTACCGCGAGACACGTCTACGCCACGGCGTATAACAGTTTGTTTGCACGAGGTCAGTTCTTGGTCGCAACACCGACGATTCCAGGGGGGAGAAGCTGACACGCGCGTCCGCGACGTTTCCGGTTTCGCAGTCGCTACCCGCTGGATGTTAAAACGACTGTTGGCACGTTAGACGCAAGGAAACAGCAGCAGCTGTACTTCCTAGACCGCGGAAGCTCGGTGATACACGAGCCGCATTCAAGGTCCATTATAATTACGTCCAAGTTAATCGTAATTGCGATGAAAAAAAAAAACCCCCCGTTTTCATCGTCGGTCCGTAAATAGCTCGACCGAGCAGGGGAACACCGATAATCGTCTTTCACCGTCGTTGCTATTCCCCCCCTCGTGTGTCACCTGGTTTCATGGAGAAAAAAAAACCGACATAAATACATACACGTCCCATCGGATGCACCTCGTTCCTTTCTGTCCGTCGATCGAGCTACAGTAAATCATCGATGAGTGTTCGAAGGTTCCACGGCGTTAAGTGTTCAAACGTCATCCCCACTACTACGCGCTTGACTGATACTACGGGGGACCCCGTCATTGGTGGGGATGACATCTAAATACTCAGTGCCGAGAAGCCTTCGAACACTCATCGATGATTTACTGTATATAGATACTCCTTGGGAATGTTTCCTCAAGCTCTTCCCATCCCAGTGGACATTCAATAACAACTCGACGACGGAATGGTAGATCGATTGCCTTCTACGTTAATAAGATTTTTACGTACCATCGGTCAGCCCGTGCTTCAGGCTACCCTCTTCAGATGAATATTCCCGAGTCTCATTCTTTTTTTGGTAACCGTGGTGAGGGAGGTGGGACACCGTGGGCACACGAGAGAGTAAATCGTTGAAAATTGTTTCGTTGGGATCGGAGCCACCCTCCGATACGGGAACGTGTCGACGCTCCTCCACCGTACTCTGAGTTATTTCAATAAAGCAAATGGAATAGGCTTCTGCGGAGGTGGTCTGTATATATATATCTTCCCATAGAATGGCGAAGTGCGCGCCGATCGGCCGATGGGGTGGAGAGAACACCGAGGCTATGATGGAGCCGTCAGTACATCGTGATCCCCCCCCCCCCCCCTCCCTCAAACACGGGGGCCATTGCGCCGGTTTACGAGCCGGCGGGGATCTGTCTCTCTTTCCGCCCTTTTCCCGCCGCCAGTGGATCGAGCCCACGTCGTCTTCGTTCGACTCGATCCTCCTCCGAGAACGTGTTTTCAGTGGTGACGTGACGTCACCCCACGGCTAAATCACCCTTCACGCCTTGTTAGTCCGTGCCAACGTACCGTTTTACGATCTCGCCCTGCATCGCCTGCGAATTGCCAATTGTTAATTAGCATTCTCGCGTAAGAACGTCACCGGTTGGAGGCGTTCGCTCGAGGATGCTCGTCCGGGAGATTTACGCGGCCGATGTTGGCAACGGTGTGCCTCCGCCTTTAGTCGAATGCTGACACTGTCGATGCATGATATCACATATGCATGTCGAGTACGTGGCATTATCGAGTGGGTAATTAATACTAATTGCGCGTGATTTGCCAATAATGTTCACACGTATGCCTCTACGGGATGAAAGAACGGTTTGAGATAGCTGTGAGTGTGTGAAAAAGTCAAGGTAAATTGTAAGGATCCGCTAGAAAAGTAACTATGTGTATACATAGTCCGAATCGGTGGATCGTCGTTAAGAAAAATTGATTATGGTAATAACTTGGTACTAAACACATTTTTCATATACTGTGCTTTTTACCATGTTATTTACCGTGAAATAAATTAGCGTGTTTAGACGGTGTTGGTGTGGTTATTCGTCTTGAACGTCCAAAAAACAGGTACAAATATACAATATTGTCCCATTCGACAAAAATTGAAGAAAAATTTTATTTACTAATAATTACATTTCATCAATATAGTATGTGCCGTTCTGTTCGATGATCCTTTCTCCATCTCTCCGATAGGTGCATAATCCCGCGCTCATAGAAGTTCTGAGGTTTCTGCCTAAAGAACTGATCCAACAACGGGACGAATTTTTGCATCAATCTAATAATACTCCTTTCAAAAAGGTTCAGAACGCCTCAAACAAGCTTTCGTGTATTATGCCGACAGGTAATTGACTAATCGAACACAATTTTCCTGTCACCAAGTTAAAGCAACCTTCGTAATTATCGCGTTTACAAGACGTTGATCGTCGTTCAATTCTCCACCGTTCCGCACACGAGAAGAAGTGCCCTCGAGCTCGCTTGAAATAAAAGAAAAAAACGAGTGAAAATTCAAAAGCGCGAACAAGGAGAGCTGTTCCCCGGCAAATTAATAATTCATGGACAATTAGAGCGCCGCAGGTGGTCGGTATAAAATGCAAGGCAGCATATGTTTGCCCCGGTGAATCATAGTTGGAATTAGCATAACTAACGCGGCACGGAATCATTAGCATATTCGTGTCGATAGGCGTATATAGGGATCTCGCATGTCAGCCGCCCGTCCTGCACTCCTGTCCGCGGCGCCCCGAAATGATCATGACCAGGAAACATCCTTTTTCCTGCATTTACCTTGCCCACTTTGCATCTAATTTCCCGTACGGTCACACCGTTCAACCGCTCCTCGGCTTCGACATCATTCCTGCCGACGTTTTCGCACCCATCCTCGGGCCATTCGGGATTATACGAACCCACGCGTCGATTCAAACTATGTATTTAGGGATGTACCGACTAGTGGCCAGCCACAGTAGATCCTCGACGAGTGTTCAAAGGCTCCTCAGCACCGATAAGGAAAGATCCCCAAGAATCCGTAATTTTACTAATGTGAAGAAGATCTCCACGTTTTCAATTAACAAATCCAAATATTCCCTCCAAAAATAAATTTTTAAAAATGAAAAAAAAAATGAAAAAGAGGATCTGTTTGATATCGATATTTTCGACTTCAAAATAACAAGATGCAACATATTGTATATCAGTCTCATACCTTTGAAATAACAATTTAAGGGTCCGGCCGTTAAAGGGTTAATCGGCCCAAAACCCTACTCGGTACATCTCTACAAAACATTTGTATATTTCGTAACCAGGAATCGTTCGAATTGCTGGTCGCAACAGAAAACAAACGAAACGATTGCGAGGAGGACGGTTACGAATTCAATGACAAAGCGGCGTGTAACAAATTCATGCATTTTTGTCACTCGACTCCCAAACCAGTGTAACACGTCGACCGTGTTACAAAACAAACGGCCGCCTCTGCGTTTACCGGTTCGAGCGAGTCGCACGTGAGTTCGCCGTCCCACTCGCGGCTATTTTCAACGAAGTAGCAAATCGCCGAATCGAATCGAACCAGACCGCCGGGGATTTAATTAGCAAATTCGGAATATCGGCACGTCGTTGGTCAGAGGACGGGCGCCAGATCCCGCGGGGCATAGCCGTTCGAACGATCGGACACGGTCATCGCGCTTTAATCGTTCTCCCGGTGCTGAACGATTTCGCGAAACCGTGGAGAGGTGAACGCCGAAATACGCTCGGAAACGCGCGCGCGCGCGCGGCCGGACGAGAGACGCGATCCGTCGCAACCCCGCGGTGTACCTCGACCGGTCGAACGTGCGTGCATTTCGGAGGAGAAACTCCGGAGGACACGCTGCATGCGTAATTAATGAAACCAATAAAGCCGTTCGTGCTGGTGGAAATTCGTTAAATTTAATTGGACGCGAGTAATCGACCGCGATCGTTCGAAGAGGGTCCGATAGCGACATTTTTGTTGGACGCAGATACACGCACCCTGGATCAGAAATATTATGGACAATAATCGAATACGCGGCAAATGTTACAAGGTATTACGAGATTACTGAATGTACTAATATAAATATTGTTTAGAGGATATTAACTGTTGAGAACAGGATTTACGTAAATATAATAAAGGAAAAATATAACCCTGTTATATGTACACATTGATAAATGTTTTACTTGTACAGAGAAGTGGCAGGTGCAGCCATATATGATACAGCATAGAAACTAACATGTATGATATTGTATTTAATGTAACGTTGAATACTTTACTACACTGAACGGGACTTCAAGCCACGAACTTGTATTTAAGAAATTTCAACGTATTTAATAAATTGAATACATTTCGAGGAATTTCCACAATAAGTATTGGGAGACTGTAAACTGTATGTATAATTACGACAATACTTGCTGATCCCTCAGAGTGGAAAATAGTTCGGTAATAAATTTATAAATTATCATCCGATACGAATTATCCGTACAATCGTTCTTCCTTGGGCCAGTTCGTTAACCTTAACTACAATAAAATAAACAAATTTCTTTAATGGAGCACGCTGTAACGGGAACTTTATTCACACACGTGGATTTCACGTAAGGAAACACGAGGAACATCGCTTCAATTTTTAAACACAAAATTTAATACAGTGTTGGGTAACTGTGCCCGCTCGGGCACACTAGCATTACACTGTAATATAACGCTTAATCGACGAGCTTCCACCACGGATTTACGTGAAATTCTTTCCGTAAATCTCCACAACGTGTGCACCGTGTAACCGTAAAATTCGTCCGCGTCAATATTTCGGTGTAAGTTATTAATTAATCGTCGATTTATGAGTGCAATACGTTGATCCCGTTAAATTAAACTGGCATCAACGACAACGATACTGATCCGAGCATGGAATATTCTGCGACGCGTTACGAGGATAACGCGATCCGTATGAAACCGCGAGAGATTCCGCTGATCACGACCACCACCGTCGCGTATCGATGATCGTAAATTTTTGAATTAATGCCGCATTAAGGACACGGTGGTTTATATCGATCGAGGCCCCATATGTGTATGTCTGTGTGCGTGTGTGCCGGCATTAATCTGCTTCACGAGCATAACAACGTTTTACGCCGGGCCGAGCCTCGAAGCAGGATCGGGGGTGCGGGAACGCTCCTCTCGTCGGCGCGCAGAGACTCGTTCGGAATTCACTCGACACTGAAATATCGCATTTCCAACTAAATCTGGCCGAATCTAATTTTACGGGGGAACCCATGTGCATTAGCGGATTAATGCACTCTATTCCTGGTGGACCAAGTGATGAGGTGTATTTGCATGGCATTATACTTGCGCCTTCCACCACCCCGCCCCCTGAACCCCCTTATCCCGGCTCTTCAATCCCATCTCTAATTATACGTGTAGCACCCACTATGTGTCCTCTTTTTCCTGCTTCGGCATACCACGATCACACTATTTGAAGTGCTTAGACTAGTGCCCCGATCGATCAGCCCCCTAAGAGGTTCGAATTTACCCTCCGGCGATCGCCCTCGGCTTTGAAGAGGAGGAAACGGGTACTGATGTGGTGGGAGGTGGGAGGGACGGAGGGTGGGAGTTGTTGGTGCAGTTTGAATCAGACAATGGCCAAACGCCTCTCGACAACCGAATATCCTATTAAACCGGAACGATATTTGTTCGGGTCCCGCTCGTATTTCTTTCAGCCACGGGACCATGTATAGGTATCCGTGCAGTCGCGGATTTCGAAGTCTCACCCGGGCGCACGGGGGCAAACAAAACGTAAATAAATAACGGCATCGACCAGAGGAGCCAACGAACTCGCGTTTGGCAAAGTTCTCCGCGGAACTTCTCGGGGAAAACTGGTGCGCGAAGCTATCGGCGACCGATCCCGGAAAAAGGAACGAACCTCCCCCTCCCCCTCGTCGAAGAAGCTTAAGATACGTCGTATAACTTCCGAGTAATCTCGCGTTGTCGGCTGGGGATATAAATTCATGGTAAAAAAAGGCGATAGCGGTAGGGAGTAGAAGGAACCGGAAGTCGGACACATCGACTTGCCTGGCAAACTCCGCCGATTTGATCGCGTCCGGCAGTTAGTACGAAAACGCTGGCAAGGAAATAGTCCACGGGGGCCACGGCTCGTAATATGTACTTGGTCGAACAATACGAGCCCTGTTTGCGCCTGCACTTAGGCAACCGGCGCGTCTAACGTGTATGGACGGGTCCCGGTCATACACGCGATATGCAAATCCTCGGGGACAGGGGCGGGGGTGAAATGGAACGCGCGCATATACAGCGGCGCCCCCGTGTCCCCGTAAATCACACTATGCTTGCTCTTTTTTTCTAATGAGAGAGATCCCTTTAATTAAAGAAATACAGCCGCTGGTATCTTAATGTCGTCATAATTTCATCGTCACGATCCAGCGAAATAGACGATTGGCCCGACTAGACTTCGTGCACCAGACCACACGCCCCTCTCATTATCGCGTTACAGGTGATGAGAAATACTTTCGTACGGCACTTTCACCCCGTTCCAATGTACCTAACCCCCTTTGCTCCCCATCAATTCAGATTGTTATTGTAATTTAATGTGCCCCCCACCCCTGTGTTTCTCCATTTAATTAGGAACGTGCCACCTTTACGACCAGGGACGTGTCTATCGATCTCACCCCGATAGCGATTCGGTACTCGCGATCCGTACGTACGCGCGTCGGTGGTAAAATGGCACACCGGGGTGCGCTCGGAACAGTGAATCCGCGACAAATTAATCGGGCAAGTAACCAATGCACGGCTAATGCGGGCTGAGCGCCAAATGCTGTTTCTAACGTAATCGAATTTGCAGGTTGTCTCGCGCGCAGGGAATGCTAACACACAACCGGGGCTAAGTCACACCTACGCGTGTCACAGTCGAATCACCGACTATGCTGCTAATCAAATAATTCATTTCCGCAATCTCGTATCGTGGGATAATAACGACTCCGGTTACGCAGAACCGGCGCGGGGATTATTCAAGAATAATTTAATCTCTCGGCGAACAGGTGTCGATTGAATGGAACTGGATCCGCCGATAGTTATGACCGATCGGGAATATTATTAAGATTGTTACGGATACAATGTGAAATTTTGAACGAATGAGAAGGCGAACGGCGAAAGAATTGAAACGTGAATGAATAGGTTTATTAGTGATTAGAGTAAAAATGGGTAGTGGCGGTCATTTAAATAATAATTGTAATAAAATCGAAATATGAGGTCAAAGGTTTATTGCAAGTTACTTTTTACAAACTGAAACTTTTAACTGAATAAGAAAATTATTACTTTGAGATTAATTTCTTGTGTAAAGCATTTAAAGAAGAAATATTTTTAACTATTTAACTATTTAAATATTTTCATCGAAAATTATGTAGTACATCATTTTTAGAAAAATACAAACAGTAAAAACACAATTATAACAAATATACAGGTATTAAACGAGGTTCAACTGTTTGAAAAAACGAGTAACGATTCAAACTTTTGAAGAAAATGTGTAATGAGTAGCTGCGCTCGTATAACTAACAAGACTTTGCATACCAGGTATTAGCGAGTTTTAAACTTTTTTAATTTTTAGGGATAAAACACAGTTTGTTCCGAACTTTACGAACAGAACGCATTGTTTCACGAGGATAATACCGCTTAATCGGCGAACAGGAAACAATGCCTCACGTGTGTTCGTTAAATTCTGTACTCAGTGAACCAATCTTTCTACACAACTTTCTGTATACCCATTATATATATAATATAAATTTAACACATGCAAAATTACAATATTCTTTTATGGAAGATATTTCTAAGTATAGTAGCGACCTCATACCTGTTTATGGACCGAAGAATAGTTGGCGCGGAATATTAGTATTTCTTAACAATTTTCATCTTAAAAAATTGCTCCCAGTTTGCTCCCTCAGAATCTAAAATTGCTCCCATCGCAATGTTTATATTTAATGAGATATTGCAATATTCCTGGAATTTTGGCCCTCGACAGCCCCGAAGGCTGCAATAAACGAGCGTCTACTGTATGACATCATACCTAACCTGTGTGCAACAATATTATTTCAATTGCTCCTTGTTAATAAGTTGTTATTAAGATATCTGACCATTGAATATTATAAAACAGATCAGGAGCAATTTTTTGGTACCATAATATTTATGTAAAAAGACCATTTACTATCTATTTTGCAAACAACAAATTTTCGCTTTTTCATTTGCGAATATCTCATTAAATATAAACGGTCTTGTAAAAATTCTTAAGAAACACTAATATTCGGCGCCCAGTATTTTTCAGTTGTTTATAGAGAAACTGTTTATAACTGCGATGGTGGTGTAATGGTCAGCATAGTTGCCTTCCAAGCAGTTGATCCGGGTTCGATTCCCGGCCATCGCAGTGGATTTATTTTACTCACGTGCGGATTCTATACTTTTACTCCAGAATTAATCGATATATCTCTTGTCTTACGATTTAAAATTACTCGATTTTAGCTGCGATGGTGGTGTAATGGTCAGCATAGTTGCCTTCCAAGCAGTTGATCCGGGTTCGATTCCCGGCCATCGCAGTGGATTATTTTTGTACTTTTTTTTTACTTTTGCTTACAGAAATTAATTTAATATTTATTATTTTAAACCAACAATATTTCGAAAAGATATATGACATGTACGTAAACAAATGAAATTCGTGATTACGTATTGCTAATAAATAAAATATCCAAAAGAAAAATTCCGGTACCGGGAATCGAACCCGAGCCTCCTGGGTGAGAGCCAGGTATCCTAGCCACTAGACCATACCGGACTTGGTAAATGAGTTTACAAACAATAAAATAAATTAATAAAATGACTTTTGTCGAATATAAAAATAAATTTCCGATACCGGGAATCGAACCCGAGCCTCCTGGGTGAGAGCCAGGTATCCTAGCCACTAGACCATATCGGACTTGTTGCTACAGTTCCTGAGAATAATGCTGATAAGATATTATTTTACTGCAAATTGATAAATTTAAAAATATAGTATTTTCAAACTACTAATACAACAAACAATGTGTTCATTTCGATGTAAATTATCTTGAAATTAAGTAAACTTCTTTAATTGTTCAGTATATATATGGTACTCTTTTCCAATAAAGAGATTTAATTAGTTCTTTTATTGAAATTACTTTCTTTATCATATATTTATTGCCTTTTGATGTTCAAAATGGAACATATCACAACGAAACCACGTGGTTTATGCTAAGAACGTAGTGGCGTTAAAATATTCGTTGAAAAAGTGAACTTCTTTCAAATGCACATTATGAACATAATATAATAAGGTGTACGTAACAAAAAAAACCATAACATGAATTAAATAACGCTAAATGAAATACAGAATAAAAAGTATGTGCAGATTATATACAGACTTTCTGAATATCTATGTTCACTATTCTGAATAAATCTGATTATGTTACTAATTAACAAAAAATGACAATTAGCAACAGATTTAGACATTCCAAGTGTGACGTTTCATGTTGAGAAATAAATGAAGTGACGCTTCATTCTCAGGGTTTTTACACGTAGGTACGCTACTGCCCAGGCGTTGTGTCGCCATTGTCTTTTGACGGGATTTGCCTTGCATACGAATGAACAATATCTCTATTATTTATTTCTTCTAATATTCTAATACATAATAGGCAATATTTTTAAAAGTATGAAAATGGCGGGAAAGTTGGATCATGCGATACTAACAGCCAATCATAGCAGAGTTTAAATGGTCCACCTGGCAACAGTGGCAACAGTGCGACTTGACTCACGTACGCGCGATACGCGCTTTCTTGGTTTGGAACTGTATGGGGTATGGGTATTATTCGCTACTCTTGGCAGTTGTTTCCCGAGTGACGAGGAAACAACATAAATTTCATATGAGGGAACAATTGTGTAGTTTTTTAAACAAAGGCACGTAAAAGATAGAACTACTGCGTATTTTTAGTGAGTGGTATAAGTAAGGTAAGATTCACACCATACATTCGCTCAGTAAATTTATCCAATGACCATGAAACTATATTAAAACTTTGTTTCGGAGTCATTGACCGCAATATATCCCAACTTTTTAAGGTTGAAGATGTAAATATCTTGTATTGGAAATGCACTGCATACACGTGACAGGTTATCAGTGTTATTGAAGTAAAGAAATAAAAAATTGTTGCAACGGACATTCCAAGTAAATTCGAATAAAAGCGAATCTCTCCCTTCATATTGTTATGAACACACATATAATAATATTTCTTCCATTAAAATTTTGAAACTTCATGAAAATATTAGTAGTTCTTTCAGTTATACAGTTTTTGCTCTATTTCATTCATTATTTAAATATTGTATTAAATACATGGCTAAAATTGATGTTTATTCTCATCAAGGTCTGTCTAACTATTCAAATGATGGGTGGAATTATATGGTACCTGCGAACTATCTTATTTCAATAATAAGTCTTTTTCATAGACTTAAGCGATACAAAAATGGATTATTTACATCAAAATATCCTTAAATGCGTGCGAGAAAGTATAGTTGCTGATATGGATGTATTTAATGGCATAATACAGCCATTGAAATCAGAGTACATATTAACAGATCAAGATGTAACAAAAATCAAAGCTGGTGATTCTAAACAAGAAAAAGCTGAAATTCTATTGGATATACTTCCAAAGTATGTATATTAATGAGTCATAAACATATGAGAGAATAATTATCAAGTTATTTTTTCAAACTGCAATAAAATGTATATTTGATTATTTTCATATTATACTTTTAGTCGGGGACCAGATGCTTTTGACAAATTTCGTCAAGCTTTAAGACATCATTATGAATGGCTAAGTGAAGAAATGGATAAACTAGAAGAAAGTGGAAAAAAAATCAATGATATAAAACATGTTGGTACACCAATTCTTCCTCCAGTGTCACCATTAACTGTGATTAGAGAGCAAAAGGTATGAAATACAGACATACATAAAGTGTTGTGCAACTAGAGGAAATGGAATAATAAATCACGTACTTGCTTATTAAAATTAGATAAAAAGGTCCATCAATAATTAAATATTTAATATTTTATGTGCATGCTTATGGAAATGAATCATGTAAGTTTAAGAAGAGAGTTGTTAAACATTTTATAATACTAATATTCTCTATTTTTAGTATATAAGTTTTATATACAGTGAGCCTTAATATTCTTTACTTACAGATGCAACAGTTAAAAGATTGTCTGGGAAAGTTACAGCCAGATGAATATATTGTACTTCATGGAATGAAAGGATTTGGCAAATCTTGTTTAACAGCTAGTACTTTAAAGGACACAGAATTTGTAACAAAGTCATTTCATGTAAGTTGTTGAAATTGAAGTGTATTTCCACACAAAAAATTGAATTGCAGTATAGAAAATTTACTTAATTTCTTGCAGAATAAAGTATATTGGATCAAGTTTGGATACACACGTTTAGTTGATGAAGAAATATTAATTCAATTGAACAGACTGTATCATCTAGTTAAAAATTTGGAAATGTTACCTGAAACATTAAAATCGGGACCTTTAAAAGATTATTTAATACATTCTTTAAAATATCATTTTAGTAGAAAAGAAAATTCCCATGCCTTGTTAATTCTGGATGATGTTGGTGATAACAAAATAATCGAAGCATTTGATTTTGAATGTAAAACATTAGTAATAACTGCTAATCTTGCCATTGTATCGGATAAAAGGCCTTTTGTAATGCAGGTAAATTATCTTGTAATAAAAAGAACCCACAACTTTATACTGTAAGTATTGCAGATAATACATAATATGTGTATGTTATAAAAAAATTAATATGTTTTTATAGATGAATGATGGCTTTACGGAAGCAGAAACATTAGGTCTTTTTGCTAAAGTGTTAGTAACAGATGTGGATAAACTACCGTCAGAAGCAAAACAAATCCATGATGAGTGCAAAGGAATGCCTTTATTAATAGCTATGTTTGCTGCTCAATTTGAAGAATTTAAAGATGATATGAAATTACAATCAGGTAGATGGAGGTACTATTTAAAAGCATTAAGAAATAAAGATGCAAATAATCAGTAAGTAATAAATATTTAAATGTTTCAATTATATATATTTTAATGGGATTCTGATTAGTAAATATTTTATGACTTCCAGTGTAATTAGAAAATTTCTAGAAAAGCAAGAAGCAATTTTTAATATGTGCATTGAAAAATTACCTGCTGAAATGAAAAAACGTTATGAAGAATTAGTCGTTTTTAGTGAAGATGTTAATATAACACCGCAGGTAAATGTCCAGCTCCTGAAACACTATTAAGTTAAATTAAATTTTATTTAAAATACTACTATTTATATTGTATTTTTGTGTTTGGTTCATTTTATAGACGTTAGAAATTCTTTGGGGAGGGGGTCTATTTCAAGTTGAAGAAATGATGCTGGAGTTATGTCATAAATCATTAGCTGCTAAACAATGGAACAATGAGCTGCATAGCTACATATATGGTGTACATGATTTATTACTTTGCCATTTGCGAAAAAAATTTTCTGAAGACCAATTAGTACAAATGCACAGATCTTTAATTGAAAAATATCGAAAATATTGCGGTGGTGATTTTTCAAAGTTACCAGCGGATAATTATAGTTATTCATATATTGGATATCATTTAGAAAAAGCAAAATTATACGACGAATTTCCTAACATGTATTTCAACTTTGATTTTATTGAATCAACAATACGTCACAGTGGTTTAAGTAACTTGTTGATCGATTTGGAGAACTACAGAAAATATATTACTAAAGATTCCGATCCAGTGCTTCTAACGCATCTTGTTGATCTCGAAAAGTTCTTAGAAGAACAAGCAAGCGTCATAGCGAAACATAGACACAAAAAGTGCCTAGATATAGTACAAATTGCCATGAATCATCCTTATGAAGGATTTGTTAAAGATACCGCCATTAAGCTTGCAAAAAAAAGATCTAAAAATTTATACGTGCTTCATGACAAAACAATGGGACAAATGGATACACCATGGAGCGAAGAAATGTCAACGGAAATTTGTACGTCGTGTTTTGCGAGTGATCCAGAACTAATCTTACTAGGAAACGGAGCGGGTGAAATATTTTTGTGGGATAGTATTTATAAGAGACAAAAGATCTTTAGTGGACATGATAAAAGTAGTAGTATAAAGAAGATTATTATATCGACGGATGGTGACTGTTTTTTGTCATTAGATGATCAGGGTATAGTTAAACTTTTTAGACTCTCTGATGATGAAAATTATGATCACAATCATATTGTTTTATTAAGCCCTAGACAAAAACAATCTTTTTGGAGTGGAATTTTTGCTAGCAAGTTTCCTCGTGATGATAGTTCAATAGAATTCTTCGTTGATGGTGAAATTATATTGGACATGACATTTGCCCAAGATAATAATTGTATTGCAGCTTGTACAAACAGAGGGACAATAAGGGTATGAGCTATTATTAATAATCATTTATCTTTATATGTTAACTAAATATGATACAGTATATCTTTTGTAGGTGTGGGATCGTTATGGGCAAATGGTGTCAAGTCACAGCCATAATCCTCAAAGGTCAGTTATTCATTCTATGATTTATCACGAGTTCTATCTAACATCAGTATTTTTAACATCAGTTTCGTTACAATTATTACAGTAACAGTTATTTGAAAAACATAGCATTTTCAATGGAAAGCAACTTGCTGCATATAATGGATGAGACGCATGGTGTTCTAATATCGTATTGTAAAACTGGCATAGAATATAAATATTTGTCTCAGTACAATCCAAATTTGCATAAAAAGAAAATTATATTCTTCCGTAATGTGCCAGAACAAAAGGATTCATTATTTATTGTTACTGAAGATAAAGCTGTATATATAAAATGGTTCAGATCAAGTACCGATCATATGCACAGTTATGATAAACAGATAAGAGCGAGCGTTGAAAACAAAAACACAGTTTACATTTGCGGTGCTGTAACTTACGATGGCCAATACTTGGTTTTGGCTGATTCTAGTGGTTTTATAAATATATGGAGAGCTGATGTTGGAGATCAACCAATAGCCACATATAAAAGTCGTGTATCTTCTTTGGATACATATTGGTTAAAAGAAGAAGGATACCACATTATCTGTGGTAGTGAAAAGCAGTTACTTCACAAATGGAAACTTCCAGTAGAAGGAATTTGTAAATCAATGCGGAAACCTTTATTTGATGCAGCTGTACAACCATTTGGTAAACCAGATATTGTTGTCACTGAAACTTTCTCGAATACTATTGTCACATTAGTTGGTGATAATATAATGGCAGAATCTAAGCCAATTGATGGAAAAATAAATGACTTAATTCTCTTACCTGATACAAGGAAAATAACTTTTATTACGGATAAAGGCATTGTCTCTTTATTTGATATAGACAAGAAAGAAACCATAAATGTCTTACAAAGTAAAGAATTAATAAAAATTATAAATATCCAAAACAATAATATGATAGTATGCAGAGATACAAATGACAGTTTAAAGGTAAGAAATTTTCATCGTATTAGTAACCACGATACCTTAATATTCTTATTATAATACACATTTTATTACGTATAGGTATGGCAAAATGTGGAAGTGGCGTATTTAGTTGAAAATACAGGATTTATTATTTCAATTCATGAAATAAATGAAAAATGTATTGTGACAGTGACACGAAACGGTATAATAACAGTCTGGAATATCAATGGTACAAATTGGTCACGAATAGACAAAGTAACCATTGGAGGTCCTGACATTATCACCAATTTCAGTTGTACGAGTTATTGGAAAAATATCCTAGTTGTGTTGAATGAAAATGGAGATGCAGTTATATATAACCTGCAGGAAGATACAATAATACTACCAGTGTGTATGAAAATAACTGAATATTTTAGAAAAAATTATACCGAGAAATTAACATGTTGTGAAATTTCACAAAATCAACAGTATTTGGCTATTGGTTTTGAAAATGGAGATATTTCTGTAAGTTACTAATACAGTTGAGACGATATATTGTGGTTGTAAAATACATTCCTGACAAGCACGTGCTAATCGTCCTGCGGAATGCAGGGCTGTTACAACCATGCTATATCATTTTCATCAAGAATGCATGTTTATTTTTATGAGTATAAAAAGGTATTTATATACTATTTCAGATTATTGATACATCGTTGCAAAAAGAAATACATAAACTGTGTTTTCATACAACTTCAGTCTATCAATTGTGTTGGGCACCTTCTCCAATTGATGCGCCGATATTGCTCTCTGTAAATTCCGATGAATTGGCTTGGTGGAATATTTCTCTAGCTACGCAAGCAACTAAGCAGAAGAAAAGGCTACGATTCAAAATGAATCGAAGTGCCAGTTCTCCACTAGTTAGCGAAAATGCAACTAATAATTTGCATATGTCTACTAGTCAAAGTGCAGACTCAAATATATATAGCGCGCAACGCCAAATCGAAGGTAATAGTACCACGAACGGTGTATATAATGTAAGTAACTTTTGGAAGTTTAAGGAAGGTAAAGATCCAAACCAGCCAGCACTATTAGGTGTGGCCGAACTGCCTTCGAATTTCCTTGCAAAGGTGTGTATATCTACTGATTTCACAAAGTTTGTTACAGTTGACATATATGGATCAATTAGTACCTTTACAGTGTGTGGATACGATTAACGATAATTATTCTAAATAATCATTCCTATAATTGAATTTAGATTCTTGATAATATGTAGGTGCAACAGCCTGGAAACATTATCAAAAATAAGTAATGTCTGTTAATTGACATATACTTGCAATTAAATAGACACGTCAATTTGAAATTTGTGAATGGTAGATATGACTATTTTCGAATTAAGATCAAACCATTTATAGATAGATAAGGAAAATATCCTTAAGGTATACATACATGACAGTGAATAGATGATAATTACTATACCATTTAAGTTAAAGGATGTGTAAACTACTATACAATTTTTATTGACTGATGCTCAAGACTACATACGAGAAATACGTACACTTCGTAACAATTCTCCTATCTCCACTGCCGATTGCATTTATCAGCAAATAAAAGGATCTCTTATTCTTACATATTTTTTACAACTATACAGGACAATTATGGCTCCAATTTTTACTGCTCTTTTTATATAGTATTCTACAAAGTATACAAGGTTTTTGCAACGTTTCATAACCTAGTGATCCACATTTGTCAAATTGTTTGTGCTAATGACAAACATTTTTAATCAAGTCGCTAAATTCATTTCACACGTTCAATTGTATTTAATTATTGTACAAATGTTTCTTTTAAATTAAATAATTATACATTTATTGCAATTTAATATTCTACGCAATATAAAATATAATTTAAGTATTATATACAGAGTCCCGTAAGTAAGAATACAAGCAGAAAGGTGATAATTCTACAAGAAGAATAACTCGAAAATATACAATAAGATTTTTTCATAACTCGCTATATTTTCAAGATAGTTAAAGCAAGTTACAATAAAAATTCTATACTTTCGACTTATTTTATTGTGTAGAATTACTACCTTTCTACTTGTACTATCGGTTACGAGATACCCTATATTAATGTATATATATATATATATATATACATTTATATATAATTGTTGTACATACCAATAATTGCGATATATCTCAGAGAATTAATCATAACAAATTTTAAATCTGATAAGTGAATAAGGTATTTAAATTGCAAAATGAATATTTTTTGAATTTTGAAATTAAAAGGTTCTGTTGATATGGAATACGTATCTTTCTATTTAAGTTAAAGAGTAAAACATCGTTAAAAAAAAAAATTATTTAACCACGTATTAATTATATACTTATGAGTTTAAGGTTTGTTTAATTTGATATGTAACTAATGTATCAAATTGTACATTCAAAACTTGCAATCAACGTTGATACCATTATTAATTGTTAATATATTATAAATTATCACAAGTTTCCATATCTTTAAATTTTGTCCGTTTTTAAACTATAAAATTAATGGTATTTTTTATCGTTATTTTTAACTATGTGCCTTAAGTATACTGTATGTACACATATTTAAGAGGGAGCGAAAATTTGTTCATAAATTGTGTTAAATTTGTAGTATATTTTTATATTCTAATTACACAATTAACTATCAATTTATGAAATCGCTTTCCTTGGGTAACATTTATGTTACTTATTTAGTTTATATATATAAACCCAAAAATATTGGAAAATTATTATACATTAACAAACACGTTTAATATTTTTTATATCTACCATATTTGAAAAATGTTCTAATACAACTTTTTTTTACACAACTTATTAGTATTTGTCGAGTTTTTTCAGCTTTATTGAATTTATTCGATCTCATATTACTTTACTTACTGTATAATCCAGTGATATAAACACTTCAAAATAAAATAAAACCATATGATATAGAATATAGAAGATAAGTATGTATGCAGTTATTTCATACGAAGTGCATATATTATAAAATATTGCATGTAAATTAATATATGTTCATGTAATAAAACGTGGTTATGCATACGTTGAAGTGTTTATAAAATATTGTGATATGTGGAATACTATGGCCAATATGTATTCGGTAACTGCGGTGCAATTTATGAGAGATGTGAACAAAACCGATATGCTCACGAGTACGCCAACCATACTATAGGGTCGGCAGACGAGATATTTTCAATCTCTCGTCGAGCTCAATTTTTGATAGCATTTATTATATTATTTTCGAATTTATGTATTTTACTCGATGTTATAGAAAAAGTGTATACATTTTAAGGAAAATAAAGCCATGTAAATACACTTTGCATGTTTCGTTCCCACGAGATCAATGGTCGAAAGCCGGAATTATAGTTGCAAGGTATATCTCTGCATTGCAATGTTCAGCAGCTACACGTGGTTAATATATTAATAGAAGAGTCTGTTCATGCAATGTACGACTTGGCATTGTACCGTGCATCCGATTTTATACTCTAGGCCAATGTCGGTTACCGCGTTGCTGAATGTATAGTGATAGAATAATTACCGATAAATATGAATAAAGACCATTTATTAGAGATATATAGGTATAACAGTTCACCTTTGACAGCAGTGCAATAACACTCGGCATTTTAATATTTCGTAGACCCATTTTTAATTTGTACTATATTAAATAACTGTCGTATTATCAGATTCAGAAAGCATTTCATTCGCCGTAATACTTTTACCAAAAATACATTAGGAAAACGTAATTTTCAATGTTTAGTACAGAAAATTAATCATACTTCAACCGTTTTAATTAAATGTTAATTAATCACAGATAACTTAAAAAATAAGAGTAATTAAAAGTACTCTTACATTGCAATTTCGCTTATAATCTTATCTGTACATTGATGCACTTGATGATACATCGCAGATTCAGTGATAAAGAGGACAAACCTAAGTGATTTATAGTCTTCGAAATCAACAGTGAATAGAAAATCAATTATACATACTTATGTATGTATATACATTTAAAAAGCTAACAATTTCCTGACACGCTGCCCAATTTTATTAATATCAATTGAAACCAATATCTAAAAGGTATTTCTAAGCTAGATTAGTGACGCGTTATTTACTGTATTGTTATAACAGATGAATATCAATCAATGGGTGAATATGTGTACTCAACGCATCCTATAAACAATCTGTCGTGTATAAACACGAGTAACGCACACGAAAGCAATAGGTTGATATCGCGGACGCTTAGGTCCCGGAAATCCGTGCGGGGCAAAGGAAGGGAACCGACCGACCGACTACCCACACGGGCAGCAAAGCAAGGCTACCAATCGTTGCACTTCACGATATTCAGTCTCAGTGTGCGGATCGTTGTGCTACTTGTCACTTCCACGTTCATCCGTTCGTCGAACAACTCGTCCGGAATATTATTTTTTTTTGTAGTCTTTTTTTCTTCGGACCTTGACGTGTGAACGCGCGAAAATACAATGTCGGCAATCTATAAGAAGTCTATGCTATCGATTGGCAAGTTCGTGCCCGAGAAGTTCCAGCCACTGTGGAATCACCCAGCTGGTTAGTAAGTCGCCGAAAACTTACAATTTCTTAAATATCTACGCGTGCCAGCGTCACGTGCTCTCGCAACATTGCAAAGCGTGCATTTGACCGAATTTATAAGAAAAGACGCGGTGACTTTAACGGATCACGAGCTCTAGCTTTTTTTTTTGCACTCTTCCTTGTAACGTACTTACTGTTGACTTGGATGGACTTGACCGTCGCATTGCACACGTAAATCAATGTCATGCCGCGACACGCTGCTCTACATTCTAGGCTTTGAGTTTTATGTACCTTTAAATCTTATCGTTTTATAAATCTCTCGAATGTCAACGTTCAAGGATTTGCAAGATAAGAACGCTATAATGTGCTCGTAAGGAAATAACGTGAGGTTCGCGGCGGTTCTATTATTAGTTCACTTGAGAAATACGAATTGTTTGAATGATAATTATCGATTTCGGATGTTTATACGTAGAAGCGCAAACTACGATGAAATAAAATATTGAATTGGGAAAATTAAAGTTTTTAGTATCTCCGTCTTTCTAAAATAGCCTATAAAGATCCACAGTTTAGTAACACCTGTGTAGCATGCTGCATTCTAAAATTAAGATCGAATAAGTCGGAAGCTAACCGTGACTAATTTTTTCATTTTTTTCTGGGCATTGCACAAGTGCAATGCCCAATACGATATAAAAAAAATGAAAGAAAAGACGCAAAGAAAGCAAAATCGTAACAGCAGTATCGACCTATTTTCCCCTTTCAGGTCCGCAGACTATATTCTTCTGGGCACCAGCTTTTAAATGGGTCAGTAATAATATTGAAGTTCTAACGTCTCGCTAAATGTTCTGTACTTTATACATATTCCTATAATAATAACAATACTCGGACTAGTCGCGGAAGAAACGAATCCACGAGTGCACGTAAGATTTTCCATTGCTGTACGTGTATATACATATAATTTGTAGCTAATATAAGCAGATCAATTTTGTTTCAAGGCGGATAACGCGCGAGCTTTACGTCGCTCGCCAATAAACACGTTACAGAAATATTTCTCGAGCGTGAGGTGGTTGCATCCGCATGCAAGTGGACCCGATCCAAATGCGACGTGGACACGTGCGGTCGAGGGTCTTGAAACAACCATTATTGTTATTACGATCATCTCTAATAATTCCGTCCTAGTTCTATCTCTCGCTAATGGTATATAAAATCAATAACGTCCTGTGACCTAGTATTAAGGTAGGACACGCATCTGAAATTCCACTGTGTATTACTTATTATCTGTATAAAATTCTACGAATGTGTAGTTTTATGTAATTTTATACGCTAAATTGCATTATATAAGAATTATTTTCGTAGCAAAATGATTGCCGCAATTAAAAGAAAATTAGAAAAAAATTATCAAAATGTCAAATACATACAGTTACTTCTTCAATATCGTCTGCACAATCTTTAAAAAAAAATATGCGGTCTTATTGGAGTTGTTTCAATCAAACATAGTTTAACGTAGTCAATATATACGAACATTTTATCCACAACAATATCCAACTGCAAAATGAAAAAGACCCTGCATAATGCAGAATTTTTTTCGTCACTATTCGTGGACAAAAATCTTAATAACCCATAAAGTAATTTCTTGGCCACAGTTTAACACAATTAATTCTCACATAATACACTTCAGTGTAGACAATTATATGGAGCGGTAGATATTCAGAAAATTTTCTACGGAAAATTACTAGCAGATAACTTTTATTCTAGTCCATTCTTTTAACAAGAACGTAATTAAATTATCGTATAGTTGAAAAGCAGCTTGGAAAATCTTAAAATCTGACATTTTTCGGGTTAATATCACGCGCATATCTTTAACGAGTACTGCTCGATCTAACTGAAAATAGGTCAGCCTTAAATTAAATAATAACAATGCGACCTAAATCAAGATTTTCATCCCTTATCCTTCTCGCAAGAGAATCGTTTGTTTTTTCATTGTTGATTCTCATTTCTCGCGTGCCCCCTCTTGTGCAAATGATGTTGTTACTATAAATGAAATTTAATAATTACAGGGACTTGTGATAGCTGGCCTCGGTGATTTGCAGAGGCCAGCGAATCAGCTTTCTGTACGCCAGTCGGGCGCCTTGGCCGCTACTGGAGTGATCTGGACCAGGTATTCCTTAGCGATCACCCCGAAAAATTGGAGTCTTTTCAGCGTAAACCTCTTCGTCGCGATAACATCCATATATCAAGTTACTAGAGCATTAAAGTAAGTGTCTTCCTTTCGGAACGAAAACCTTGAATTGTAAATAAGAAATTATTCAAACTAGCGAATCGAATTACTTTTGTAAAATGGTACAAAGCCGATAAGTTTGCCGTATCGGAAATATTACAGGTCTTCTTCCAAACACTTCATTTTTATAATAGATTTAATGGAAACTGAATTTATGTTGACACATTTTCTACGGCCCTGACCGAGCTACAAGGTATTCCCGTCTCAAATTTCTATAATGAAGGTCATCCCGAGATGTGGAAAACGCTTCTGTAGTCACCTATAACATTTTACGACTTCACTATGCCTTGTCCACCAACCAAAATATGAACGATATAAATTGATTTTCATCCCTTATGATACAAATCGTTAGATTGAAAATAATTATTTATGAAACAGACTGGCAAGGAAGGTGAATACTCCATTTTACATTCGTTCGTTCGTCCACGATGCATTATTTATAACAAACGCGTCGACGTTTCGTGTGAACGCACTTTAGATCATATTGTTCTTGTTAAATAATTTCGCCTGAAATGTTTTGGAATATGCAAGGTTCGGTACTTGAAATCACGAATCATTAACTTGTTTCAGCATTAGAATTTCGGAAATCGGAGAAATTTCAAACAAATACGCATTAGTGTGTACCAGGTGTCGGCAAACTGCGGCTCGGGAGCCACATGTGGCTTTTCAAGTACTTACATGTTGCTCAGAAGTAAAATTGAAAAGGAAAAAGAGCAATTTTTGTATGATTTTTACTTTATTTAATAAAAGTGTAATCAATACCATAACTTTTTATTACATTACTTTAAATTTTTCTTATTTGTATAAATATATTTATGGCTCTCAAATAATTTCTAAGTTGTTGCAAGGCACAGATTTGGCTCTTCCGTCTCAAAAGTTTGCCGACCCCTTGTGTACACGATCCGATTTCAGCAGACACCGTGTTGACTACATTTAGGTATTACGGTTTCTTAGATATCTGAAACACAAACTATGATCCTCGTATAAACAATTTATATAGCGGTGATTTCGTAGTCGATGAATTCGTAAATATCTTATATAATACAATTTATGTCCATGTGTCAGATGACGCGGTAAGAGTTTTTTTTTTTATATAATTTAAATTTTCATTTACATTCGAAGATCACCATAATGTCGACTTTACTCAGTATTTCACTGAACATGTAAATTAATATTCGTGTTACCGCGAGAGACAGGCCGTAAAAGATGTTTGTCACGATGAATTCAGCATAGTGTGTACTACTTTTGCTAAGTTGACTGTTTTCTTTTTATTTGAACGGACGATAGACACCTTCGAAATTTTGTCAGCTAATAATATAATAATGTATTTAATGTATTTAATTATCTCAGATTATGTTATAAATTTTCTAAAAATGTTTCATCGGGTTAATAGATACAATTTTAGAGCGGTATACCAAAATTGAAAAATGTTTTTTAGGTACCAACGTGAACAGGCAGCTTTAGCAGCGGCAGCACCGACGGAGGGAAAATAGTAACTGAATTCTTATAATCCACATTCCTAGGAATAACAAATTCGTAATGTAGTTAACTACAATATTAGGAATATCGACTTGCGGTGTATATACAAGCATTACGTAATATCGAACAAAGGAGAATTCACGCATCAAGAAATTACGCAAGTCTGTAATAATTATTCGACAGGATCTTTCAGTTATTTTGGAGGTTCCACATAGTAAGATTGTAGATATCTCAATTCAATTAAATACACAGTACATAGTCATATATTAAGCACGAAATATAAGCAATCATGGAAACACTAAAACAAAGAATCATGACAGAGGAAAAGTAAGCAATTGTAAATCAGGAATAAAACGTATGAATGTCAACACTAAGGAAACTTCGTGCGCCAACATTTAGGAAATTTAATACACCAAAGATAGAACACCAATATTCAGGAAACACCAAAAGCATGTCATCGTCGCTCAGGAAAATTCATACACCAATAACAAAATATTACTGCCTAGAAGGCATTAAAACCTTAACGATCACGTAAAAATCAAATGTTACTATTAACAAAATTTGAGAAATTACAGAGTAGATATCAATAGCGTAAAATTCGAGTCTTTAAAAATTAGAAAATGTTCGTGCCAAACTGTGATATCGAACGTAAGGTGCTGCTCGTATATCTTTATTCCAATAGTAATTCATAAATTCTAAATCCTAGAATAAGTACAAATATCAACAGAAATATATAACATGATACCAAAATTTAGTACCCCTAATGGCATACATAGTAAACTGAAACACCAATGATAGTACACCAGTCTGTAGGATAAATGTACTAAACCTAAACATACCTAACAATATAGGTATGTTTGTTTATGTATAAAACTACCTCTGAATAATAATGTACAATGCCCATTGTAACGATTCGCAACACTGACGCTGAATGATTCGAGGCAGTAGGAAATGTACAAATTGTATACCGAGTTCGATAAAGTTATAACTGCCTTGTATAGATGTAATAAAATAATATATTTTTCTATAAATTTGTCATTCCCCACCCTTTATTTACGGTCTTTAAACATAATCTAAAGTCCGTAATACTATAATATAGAAGGTACATTTTTGAACTTATGATTGACTTAAGATTTAATAATTCGGCAATATGTGTACCATGACAAACGTATATCGAAAATTAAAATAGTGTTTGACTCTACACAACATCCATAATAACAGTATGGATAATGAATATATATGGATGTATATACATAATATATATGTATATGATATACATATATTATCGCGAAGGGAGAGGAAAAAGCGATTGGAGGGCGATGAGAAGGATTGCTGCACGCATGTAATGCATCCACCTCCACTACGCCGCAGGAGAATCCCCCACCAACAACGCCATTAGAAAGAGAGCAAAGTTACCCCAGTTTATATATGCTATGATGCTACCAAGGACCTCCATTTCAGCCACCAAGTGGCTACCGTAATTTTGACAAACTCAGGAATTTTCTCAAAAATGGTAACCATCTGGTGGCGGAAATTCAAATTAAATCCTAACCTTCTTCATCTAGTTCCTGAAGTTGCTACCAAATGCCGCCACATGTCAGTTTCGTCCAGTTTCCCGCGCTTTTTGTAAAATTTCTAGAATTAGTTCTAATTTCCGCCACCATATATTTGATGGAGACCATAATTTTAGCAAATTTGCAGGTTTCCCGCCTTTTTTGAAATTCAAAATATATACCACCGACTAGGTATAGGATAGACCTATCATCGTATGGGACAACAAATTCCGCCAAATCCGACCCCGAACCTGCACAAGCTCGGTAAAATCGGTATGGAACACTTCGGAGGTTTATTTTTATTTTATTACTAATAATTCTATAATATATGTATATTGCATATATTTGTAGCATCCTGAAAACGGGTATTAACGAGCCATTTCACGTCGAAACGCACACAACTGCGATCTTAATGACCGATTTTTTTCGAATTTACAGCATTTGTTGATAACCACAAGAAACGAAATTGTGTAAAATTTTAGTTTCTAATCTTGAACCGTTTCCGAGAATTTCCCTTCCGGGAATGCCTTACCGTATTTCGAGAATCGGTTGACGGACGTCACGGCGTGCGAGCGAGAGCGGTAGAGCGAGCCGCGGTATCGGTGCTCTCCGTCGGTGTTGACGCGTGCCGAAGAATTTCGGTGGCTATGGGGGGTGGTGTGCGAGCGAGAGAGTACGGTAGAACGTGCCGAGTATCGGTGCTCTCCGTCGATCCAACGCGCTAGTGAGTTGCGTCACCCAGTTTATTGACTTAGCCGTGTACGCCGTGTACCAAGGTCGTACCATCCCGTGCAGGTCTGTGCTTG
>NW_015373942.1:5905487-6019502 GCF_001272555.1 Dufourea novaeangliae | reverse complement strand
ATTATTCGAGATAAAGATGTATGGAACTACTGAAAATTACTTTAGATTCCTTTTCCTTATTCTGTAAATTCTTTGATTGGAATATGAATGCTAATGGAAGTATGAACATTTTCACAGGACAATGATATAAATGGAACTTTAACACTTTTTTAAGTGTTACAGTGATATTTCGTTGGCCTCCGTATTAGCGCACTGCGCCGAACGCGGATAGCATGATGTAGTCGCAAGGGAGCAATTGAATCGAATAGACGTATTGTACCGTAGCGCATCGTATTGTATTTCAAACTTTTATATCATTATAATTTATATGTATATATGTATATTCCAATAAACATACGTCAGGTAATATAAGCTTCATTTCATCGAATTGTCTTAAATATAACTGCATAAATATTGTACAATCCTATACTAATTATAGTTGTCTGGTTCAACAGGTTACTACAGAAACTAACTACTGCCTACGTCTTTTAAATTTGGGCTGTAGTAGTATCTGCAGAAACTGCCATTGTTGCTGGGGTTACTATATAATTTGCTCACGGAAGCACACACAAGTGTCAGTCAGATTTCGACAGTTGCACGAGCAACATTAAACTGAGCTTGAGACTTGAGACTCGTACGAGCAACAACGATAAAGAATCACGTTTCAAAACTCTTGCGCATGCTCTGGGGGTTCTATGCCCCACGATTTCACCACACGTGGTTCCTGGCGTCTCCTGCGGGGGTTCTGTGACCCCGCGTTTCACCATACGGGGCCCTGGCACCTCCACCCGGGGTTCTATGACCCCACGTACTCACCACGCGGGTCTCTGGCGCCTCCTGCGGGGGTTGTATGGCCCCACTTCCTCACATACACGGGGTCTTTGTGCATGCTCCTGGGGTGCTATGACCCCATTTTTTTACACACATGGGGTCTCTTACCATCGACTAGACTAACTGAAGTGTGAACTCCTGTGCGAACAAAGAATGGTGACGGAGGTCCGAGGAAAAGAGAAGATATGAGAGGTGTCTATCCTTTTTCTTCCTATTATCCTCTCTATCTAGTACATTTGCACGGTGAGGGAGTATAGGTACAGACATAGGAATATAGAGACGAAGTGTTAATGTAAAAATTATATAACGTTTAATGAAAAAATTATTAAATTTTTGTTGAAGTTCATATATTTTTAGTAAAATAAGATTGTAAAATTCTTATGACACAATTATCGATCTAGGGAATTTCTCTGTATTATAGCATCATTCTGTAGCACATGATAAAATGATTCTTCTGCTTCTCAGTTCTGTGCGTTTGATAGCAGACGCAGCCTTTTCTAGGGTGGCCGAAGGTGGAATGAGGAGTTTGTAAATTTCGTCATTATAAACTTTAAATTTATATATAAGAATGACCATGATTTCAAAGGCTGCAATGGGCATTGCCGTTGGCATAGCCGGAATATTCGTTGGTTATTGCTTTTATTTTGACCAAAAGCGTCGCAGTGATCCAGAGTTCAAAAAGAAATTGCGTGAACGTAAGTCAAGCTATACTTTTCTTATACTAGTTCGAAATATTTTTAAGCCATGTGCATATGTTTGTACACGCTAGTTTTGTATGAAAATAATTGCAGCGTTTCGATGAAATTAGATTATTAATGCAAAATGATTAATTTCTCTTTTAAGATTACATTTTTGTTAAATTCGACTTTGCAACCTTAATTAGTGAAGCCTCAAAATCTAAGATGTATTGACAGTGTACTGTTCATAAATAGTGCAATGTTAATGAGTGTTTTGTGTTTGTAGGGAGAAAGTCTAAGAAGCAGGCTCAGAAAGATAGTTCAAGAATTCCTCACTTAAATGATCATGAAGGTGTACAAAGATTTTTCTTACAAGAGGTTAGTATGAAATATGTTGTCTCCACTGTTTTGTGTGGATAATTGTGTATATATCATGCTTGTGTTTTTAAATGTGATGTTCATGTTCTGCAGGTCCAACTTGGAGAAGAAAAGCTTGCATACGGCGATATAGAAGGTGGAGTTGTACATTTAGCAAATGCAGTTGCAATTTGTGGGCAACCAGTACAATTATTGCAAGTTCTTCAAAAGACACTACCACCACATGTATTTCATCTTTTATTGCAACGATTACCCGCTGTTGGTCAGGTATGTATTATCTTAAAATTTGGAATTAAGGTAAGAAATGTGAAAAAATTTGGTTGTTTACTTATTGTTACAGAAAGTAGCATCTCAAATTGCAATGGCTGAGGAAGATGTTGAATAAAATAATATAAAAATTGCGTTGAGTATTTCAAAATAAAATCTAACCATTAGTAGAAAGTGTATGCTTTTTTTTTGATAACGTAGATATTTGCGTGGCTTCAATTTGGTCAATCCTTTTTAATGTATGTCTTGCGTTCCTTGATTGAACTTCCATACTCGTTGACAATTGTATATTATTAATCAATTAAAAGCATGATAGATTTATATGCATTTAAATTATCAAATGGAAAGAACTTTTGTATTAATTTGTTAAAATATAAGTGTTTCATTTTAAAATTACATATTAGCCATTTGAACATTTTGACTGCCACAATAATTACTCATAATATGCCGCTGAAATATATATTTAGTTAATATGGCAGCCAAATATATACATATATTTAACAGAAAAATTTTGAATCACACAAGATTTTCTTTGTGGCTATAAATTGTTCATATTAAGTGTTTCACAAGTTAAAACGAACAAAAACAGAATTAATTAAGAAGTATAACAATTACTGTAATTCTAGAAAATGAATGCATTTGGTTTCATAGAAATATCATAGTTTTACACAATAATTAATATATACCATATTTGCTCCTTCAATAAGGAATTCGTGTACAATGTGATCTTATAGAAATTTGCACAAATCTATGCAAATATGTATTCTACCTTGTGAATATGAAATTAATATCCTTGTAATAGATGTATTATCTTAAGCATAGGTAACATGACATTATTTTCAACGGTACTCACTAGCATATTGAACACTTTATAATTATTTTTTGTATAAAGAATATTCTATTCTTATAAAACTAAAAGCAATAAGCATATTTCAAATCATAGTTTCTATCAAGCAAAATCATCTTTCTTAAAATCTGTATCTTGCGGAAATAAATTGAATGTTATTAATAAAACGAAAAAAATCAGTTCAATAATACTCTATTGTATTTACAATTTCACATATGCATATGTTACTTAGTTTGTTCGTAGGATAAAGTTTCAGTATATAATAGCAATCTAAAAATTTGTTTTGTTTTTATATTTTATGTGTTATAAGATTAAAGACTTTTTGAACAAAGAAATTGATGATTTTAGGTTTCATTTCAATAATACAGACCATTGTGTTTTCATGTTTTTGTAATCAATATATAATATACAATTCTTTTATTTCCTTTTTATTCCCCTTAATATACAACAGTGATCACAACTGTACACAATATTTTTTATACAAAGACTGTGCTTCTTAACACTCGTCATCAACATTTAAACAATTGGTCTAATAATATAATCCAATTTTAACAAATTTATATATTCTTTTTTATAATATTTTATAAATATATCTCATTTTAATACTATGTACTCATATAAAATGATTAGTTTTCTTGACAATGGCATTTACTAAGAAAAAATAGATGTGTATGTACATGTATGGAATAGTTTCAAGTGATCCTTATGTGTTCATAGTTTCATTAAAATCGTAGAACACATTTCAAGATTGTGCACCACTACAAAATTAGGATATGGCAGTGTATAGCTTCCAGTTAAAACGTGTTTAATATTAATAGATTCTGTACAACATTTTATATTTACAATAAATATACGAATAAATTTGTATAGTTGTAAAAAGAACAGAATTTAAATATTATTTAATGATATAGCAGTCAAAATGGAAGCAATAAAATGATGTAATAAATGAAACGATAACTTTCGAATTAAACGAAATGTATACTGATAGTTTAATAAATTGCGCATATCAGTTCTTTGGACTAATCAGCGATAAAATTTGCCTGATCTATGTTACCAATCGAATCAAGTATTGTAAATGTTTGAAATTCAATATGTCCTTTCATTATCAAGAAAAACTAATTCTTATAACCCTATTCATTAATTCTATTTTGAATTTAAAATTTCATTTCTAGCTTCTGTCATAACATCAAGAGCATTTTTTTCTATAAGGCTTTTTGCGAGATCTTTACCAAGTTGTTTAGCACCCAGTAGACTTATACTGCTTACTTTACCAGGTACAACGCTACAGTAAAGCTGTGGTTCTCGATATGGACACTTCCTGTAACACAGAAACAAAAGTTGTGTTAAATAGTAAATAGTTATTTAATAAACCCTTGTTTATAAAATTATAATTTATACTACGCACTTTGGAGGTTCACCATCATCATCAGGTATATAAAGTTTACTTCTAAGAGTATCCTTAACAAGTTCTTGTCCATCTAAAGACCATACTGCGCCAGTAATAGTAAGATCCTTGTCCATTAATGTTGAGGAAACTGCAACTGGTGCAGAACATCCACCGCCCAATGTTTTTAAGAAAGAACGTTCGCATACACATCTTAATGTTGTCTCAACATCATATAGTGGCTCTAAAAGAGATAATATCTTCCAATCTGATTCCCGGCACTCGACTCCTAATGCACCTTGGCCTACAGCGTACAATGTTTCCTCTGATTCTAATAACTGTAAATATAAAGAAAATATAAGCAACTATGTAGAGATAATATACCAGAATAAGATTCCCACAAACAGTGGCCTACTGACATTAATTCTCAATTTCTATATTCTACATATCGCAACCTTTTCAGCTTTTAGTTCATATGGCGTACGAACAATCAATACGGTTAAAATAACCAGTTTAATTTTTAAGAGATTCATACAAAAGAATACTTTGTAACATGGTGAATTTACTTATACACCTATCAAAGGTATGAAAATGAAAACATTTTTCTTTATTGCATTCTGGTCACAAATGTGCGAATGAATACTTTTTTTTATCATAATCTTTTATTATAGTGAGACTCCAAGAATGAAGCAAAACTTAACAAAACATGACACATCTGTTCAAAGTCTGTTTCCACATTGAGCAGCACATATAGTTACAAAATTTGTTGTGCGACCCTCTTCCCAAAATATTTAGTAACCCCACTATTAGGGAATACCTTTGCAAGCATCTCTATGTTACAGGACCCTGAAACACAGTGTAACAATTTTATGTACAGTTATACTGAAAATTACCTGACTTATTCTGTCTTCCCAATTCATTCTTTTTAAACCAGCAGCTGCCAGAATAATAGCTGCAAAAGGCCCATCCTCATTATCCAACTTTTTTAATCTGGTGTTTAGATTACCACGAATGTTTTCTACTTTTAAGTGTGGCATATTCCTTGATAACTGAGCGGACCTACGTAATGAACTAGTACCAATTACACTACCTTCTGGTAAGGTAGATAATGTTTTATCCTTGTGTTTTTTAGACATAACAACTGCATCACGTGGATCTTCACGCCTGTAATAATATTTTTTTTTAAAATATGCAGTGTAAAAATAACTAAAAACTTATCATTCTAAGATATTAGAATAATGCTGGAGAAATATATTTAATGTTAAATATCATGGAGCTGTTTCTTTTTTATTAAACTTGGGTTGACATTACAATGTGAAGAACAATAGTGAATTCAAGAGTTACTGTGTGAACCAGTTACTACCTAACCCAGACCACCAACCATACTACGTCCACAGTATCATGCGTTTTTCATGAATATGATAATTTCATTGCAAATTTAAATTTCAGATGTTCAGATCACCATTTTGAAAAGTCAAGACATGAGCAGCATGTTCAACTGCTCCAAGACGAGTTTACTTATTTTATTATACTTACTTTAAGATTGCACCTAAAGCCATTCCCTCAGGCAATGATGTGGGTAAATCTTTCAATGAATGTACTACAAAATCGACACGGCCATTTTCTAAAGCTAGTTCTAACTCTTCTGTAAATAAGGACTTCTCCCCAATTTTTGGTAAAGATTTGTCTAAAATTTTATCTCCTTTGGTAGACATTGTAACTATAAGGTATAATTTATTTTAAAATATAGATATACAAATTTATGATACATATAAATTATCTTATGCAAGTACATGTATAGATTTTTGCATACACATGATAAATTATTAATTATATAAGTCATTAAGCAGTCTTTAATTCTTTATCAGCTTGAATAAATATATATGTATTTTGATAAAATATTTTTAGTCAAATATTTTGTGTACTTTGTGAAAAAAGAATCGAATTCATAAATAAGAATTTTTGCATACCTATTTCAAAATCCATTTTTGGATGAAACTCTTTCAAACATTGTATGACATGTCTTGTTTGAATCAAAGCCAACTGAAACAATTTGAAATATATGTTGACTTTGTCAAATTGAAATCTTATATTTCAATTAAAAAAAATTATATAACATTATTGCTTCACTGTCTAAGAAAAAGATGTTTCATATTGAATCCAATTAAGAGAACATTATTCAATATAAGATAACTACCTGTATATAAATAGTCACATACAAACGATTTACTAATCTATGTACAGAGTATCTGATTAAAAAGTGCTGAGTAACAGAAACCTTGGAAAAAACGTCAATTATAACATTCTACAAATCATGCATTATATCATTTGTAAATAGTACACAATATTTTAGTTATTAAGCGAATTAAAAAAAAGGACCGTCATATTTTTCTGTCTTTAATTACGGCTTCAAGGAAAATATTTCCTTTATACCTTTTACGTTTCCAAGATTAATATCAGTGTGTTTATCTATTCAATATTATTGTTATCAGACATTACCAAGCGGCGCATAAATCGTGCCTGGCTGCGTTATAAAAGTAGCAGCGCAAGGACAAAAAAATAGACTTTCTCCTTCTTGAAAAAAAGAATAATATTTATGCATTTACCTCGCTTTTCCGAGACCCAACTCGGATTACGTCACGTGTATCCGTGCTCGTCATCACGGCAATTTAAATTTCTATTTCCCTCACGTACCGATTGCAATATGTGATTCTTCGTGATTATTATTATATAATGAGTTTATCCTATTGTGGAATGTACATTATGCCCAAAGGACGAGAATGAACTGAATTAGGTCAAAGACACGAACAACTTTCACTACACAACTTTGCAAGTAACCTTTGATACGCACACACGACAACTTTAATGCATTATTAGAAAAATAGACTGAATTTGTTGTTATTAAATGACAATTGGAAGATATTTCACAGTTACTGACACTGCAGCAGAACGTGAAATTAATTAGAATAATAAATACAAAAGATTCTACATCCGTGTTCGCTCCATTTTCTCAGCACGGAGACAATCCTCAATGTGCAAATCGACCAAAGTCGAGCGACTGAACTGACTGGACAACCGGACTGAACACTGAACAGTGAACTATCGTAGTATCGTACCGTAATCGTGAGCGTAGCGTGAGATCGTGAGATATCCGTGAGATTCGTGGAGCTATGCTACCTATAGCGCTTCGAGCTTCGGCCCGAACTTCAGAAGTTAGCCGGGCAATTATGACTTTTTAACGTTTCATTATACCCAATCGATTGGTGGTCGATTGGTGGTCATTAGTGGCCTAATTAGAATAATTGGTGGTCACGCGTTCTTTTGTAATTAAGTGATCAAAATTTGACCGTGAAGTTAGCCGAAAATTTTTTTTTTCGCCAGATTCAGTTTTTTAAATGCTCAATCGATGCGTAATCGTTTGGTGGTCATTGGTGGCCAAATTACAACATTTGGTGGTACTTAGTTTCTATAAAAAACGAAAAAAACGATGTAGTCATCTGGCATTTCAGGATACAGGTGTACCAACGCACGTTCAATGTTGATAAAAGAGATATTTCTGGATTGATTGTCTTTTCGGATGAATCAATCGATGTAGAAAAATGTGCTAATGATTGGTGACCTAATTGAAACATTTGGTGGTCATTAATTAAAGCAGAATATATGAAAATTCGTACCTTTGTAGTACGGCAAGCATCGAAACCTGTGATTGGCTGAGAAGTGAATACAGGAATATTAAAACACATTTTGGTGGATAAAACTTATATCTCTTAACCGATTTTACTCTGCGAAGGCGCAGTCGAAGCAGAAACGCCTGCTAGTAATTGGTGGCTCAATTAGAACATTTGGTGGTCAAGCGTTCTTTTTGTAAACAAATGATCAGAATTTGACAGTGAGGTTAGTAACAATTGCCTTAAGTACTACTTACATACATGATTTTACAATATATTTATAATAATATTTGTATAGATTCAATAAAGGTGCCCTTGGATACTTATTTTACTTAGATTCTACTTATCTATATGATTTTACAATATACTTGTAATGATATTTATATAAATTCAGAAAAAGTAGGTTTAGATATTATTTAGGCTTATAAAATATTGTAACTTATATGCCGCAAATAATTCCCTCCTCTGTAACTTGCAAATCTTCCGTACAGTCTTCAAAGCTTCATAAAGGTTTCATAAGTTTGACGCCGATTACAAAAGGACGCTTGACCACCAAATGTTCTAATTAGGCCATCAATGACCACCAAACGACCACCAATCGATTGGGTATAATGAAACGTTAAAAAGTTAAAGTTGTCCGGCTAACTTCACAGAGGTGATTCTGGCATCACTAGCTTCGGGCGGTCGTCGGTGGTCGTCGGTCAACAAGGATTATACAGGGTGTCCTGGAAAAAGACGATCTCCTTATGGGAAATTGTAAGGGAGGTCAGAGTAGAAAGTGTCTTATCAACAGAATGTCGTAAACGCATATTTAATTAAATAAACGTTATGACATACTTAACTATTACTACGAAGGACAAGCAACTGAAACATGTTGATATATACTTGTGCACATTTTACAGTATTGTTTGTTAACATTATTAAGAATAGACGCCTTCACAATAATATTTTTCAAGATCGTAGCACGGCGTTAGAGTATTAACTAAAAACGATAGTTCATTCCTAGTAAACTCAAAACCGAGTTCCTACCAATTTTTTTTTATTATTATGTTATTAATCGGGGAAGAAAGAAATGTAGTGAAATTTAAGGATAGGAGATTTAACATAAGTGTTTTATTTGGCAGAATAAATGACGCTTATCTAAATAAAACATCCCTGTCTGGCGTAAAATAGATATATCAGAGGTCTATCATTATTGTTAAAGCGATGTCTATTCTTAACATCACAGTGAATGTCATTATACCTTCTCCTCTTCGATTGTACCACTCATTGCAGGACACCCCGTATATTTCTCGTTATTGCTTATGCGAATTGGATATGTATAAAATACAACAATATTAGAAACCAATAATATAATATACCTATTTCTTATAAATAAAGTTAATTTTCTTTGTTACTTAATACATGAAAAAAAAAAATTATTTTAGGAACGCTTTGCGTGACTGCCGAACCGGCCGACTGGCCAAAGACCAAACCGTAAAACCCTTAAAACATATGAACCAGTGCATAGTGAATTTGTTTTTATGCGCTCCAGTTGAGTTATGTTGTAACTGTAATCTAACGTTGAATTGCGTTGTTGAATACGTCGTAATTGTATTAATAAATAAATGATATTACTGTATACAAAATTGACATTTATGTAGGAAGAAATATAAAAATATGAAGTAAATATGAATATTCATTTAATGTGTTTTTTAAGTTTCCTGGAAGAAAGTCTCACGACCTGTTTATATTTACAGAATCAGCGTTGACGGTTTACTAGTATATTTCCCTTACGATTACATTTATCCAGAACAATATGCGTACATGCTCGAACTTAAGCGAGGCTTGGATGCAAAAGTATTTATTCTATGTATTTTTTCATTCCACAATTACTGACAACTCTTGAATTATGTTTATCATTGATTTTGTTTATAACTATAGGGTCACTGTTTATTGGAAATGCCATCAGGCACTGGCAAAACAATTACTTTATTATCATTAATTGTAGCGTACATGCTGGAACATCCATTAAACATTACAAAATTAATTTATTGCTCCCGTACTGTACCAGAAATAGAAAAAGTTATAGAGGAATTGAAAAAGCTTATGGAGTATTATGAAAAAGAAACTGAAACTAAGCCTAAAATTGTTGGCTTAGTGCTTAGCTCACGTAAAAATATGTGTATTCATCCTGAGGTAATAATTGTCAAACGTATTTATTTTTTAACACTTTTATATTTGATGATTTTAAAATACATTTATATCTGAGAATTAGACTTGAACTAAGACCTTAAGGATGCACAAAAATACAAAAGAATCAATTTTAAATGTTATATAAGTATGTCATCTATAACAGGTAAGCAGAGAACGAGAAGGTAAAATTGTCGATGGACGTTGTCACTCTCTCACAGCATCATACATTCGTGAGAGACATAATTATGATGAATCCACTCCCATTTGTAATTTTTACGAAGGATTTGACATGGAAGGCAAAGAGCAACTAATGCCACCTGGCATATATTCAATTGATGATTTAAAGGAATATGGAAGAGATCGTAATTGGTGTCCATACTTTCTTGCAAGGTTTACAGTAAGTATTCCTTAAGATAAGTTTCTCTGCTTTTGTACTAATTAAAGTATTAATTTTCGTATATGATTCCAGATTTTACATGCTCAAATTGTGGTATACAGTTATCATTATTTATTAGATCCAAAAATTGCTGAAACTGTATCAAAAGAATTAAGTAAATCTTCTGTTGTAGTTTTTGATGAAGCTCACAATATAGGTATATTACACTTTATTAGTCATATAAAATTAACACATTGTCGAGGGGAGACGCGAATCAACATTTTTCATTTCTTAAGCGCAGAAGACGGTACACGCAAATTGACGTTGTTCAATTTTTAGACATTGAAGACTTGAGGCAACAAATCTCATCTTGCTCGTACAAAACCAATTTTTAATACAAGATTTCGTTTAATATTAATATTTACGTTTCTTTGAATAGGTGCATTTATATTTCATTCACATATATACTGAGAATGTACGGGAACTGAGGCTCGATTTGTTTCGCAGTATACTGTCAACAATGTGTTAAAATAAAAATGATTATAATCTCTGAACTTATTGTAGATAATGTGTGCATTGATTCAATGAGTGTAAAAATAAATAGAAGAACATTGGAGAAAAGTTCTGCTAATATACAGCTACTTGAAAAGACAGTGGCAGAGTGAGTGAATCTTTATACGTTATGCAATATAATCTATAATATCTGTGATATGTATAATCATTATCAACGTTTGTATCATAGGATGAGAGAAGATGATGTAAATAAATTAAAAGAAGAATATGAGAGATTAGTAGAAGGACTAAAAGATGCACAGGTTGCAAGAGAAACTGATATCATTTTAGCTAATCCTGTTTTACCAAATGAAGTTCTAAATGGTAAATCTTTCATTCTTAATGCCATGCATGTTAAAAGGTTACAATTTCAATTTATTCTGTATATTGTTACAGAAGTGGTTCCTGGTAACATAAGAAATGCAGAACATTTTGTCAGTTTCTTAAAACGTTTTGTAGAGTACTTAAAGACACGTTTACGTATACAGCACGTAGTTCAAGAATCACCTGCTGCGTTCTTAAGAGATATACAATCGAAAGTGTCAATAGAACGTAAACCATTAAGGTTTTGTGCCGAACGATTGGCATCTCTGCTACGAACAATGGAAATAACTGATCTAACTGATTTTTCACCAATAATTTTGGTGACACACCTTGCAACACTAGTGTCAACATATACAAAAGGCTTTACCATTATAGTAGAACCGTTTGATGACAAAACACCTACTGTCTTAAATCCAATTCTTCAATTCAGTTGTTTAGATTCATCTATTGCAATGAAACCTATATTTGATAGATTTCAATCAGTAATAATCACATCAGGAACATTGTCTCCATTAGACATGTATCCTAAGATATTAAATTTTCACCCAGTCATAATGTCATCTTTTACAATGACATTAGCCAGGCCATGTCTTCTACCTATGGTAAGTTTAATCATATTTGTTTAAATTGACAGTAGTACAATTATCGAAAACAGTAAATTTCTTTTAACATCAGATAGTATCCAAAGGTAACGATCAAGTTGCAATCTCATCGAAATATGAAACTAGGGAAGATGTTGCCGTTATAAGGAATTATGGACAACTACTGGTTGAGTTTGCAGCTACTGTTCCGGATGGTTTAGTCTGCTTTTTTACCTCGTACTTTTATATGGAATCTGTTGTCGCTGCATGGTTTGTATTAATCGATTAATAAATTATTCTAGTGTGATTGGATTTTTTGTATCATTCTATATTTTTATAGGTATGACCAAGGTGTTGTGGATCAACTTCAGAGGCACAAGTTATTATTTATTGAAACTCAAGATTCTGCTGAGACGAGTTTAGCTCTTATTAATTATATAAAAGCTTGTGAAAATGGAAGAGGCGCTGTTCTTCTTTCAGTAGCGCGTGGAAAAGTATCAGAAGGAGTCGATTTTGATCATCATTTAGGAAGAGCTGTTTTAATGTTTGGAATTCCATATGTATATACACAATCACGTATTTTAAAAGCACGTTTAGAATATCTTCGTGATCAATTCCAAGTAAATATACTTATATTACAATTTAAATTACAAAATACGTTTACTGATTCTATTTACAATATTTCTACTACTCCGTTCAGATCAGAGAAAATGATTTCTTAACTTTTGATGCGATGAGGCATGCAGCACAATGCGTTGGACGTGCAATTCGAGGCAAAACCGATTATGGTATAATGGTGTTCGCAGATAAGGTACATGGTCATTATTGCAAATCGTATTATTAATAGTCAATTCTTTAACAATGTTTATCATTTTAGAGATTTTCAAGGATCGATAAACGAAGTAAATTACCAAAGTGGATACAGGAGCATTTACTTGATAGTTTGTGTAATTTATCGACTGAAGAAGCTGTGCAGGTAAGTTTTAGTAGTGATCATTTACAATTTTAGTTCAAAACTTTAAATTATTTATCTATGATTTTCAGATAAGTAAACGTTGGTTGAGGCAGATGGCTCAACCGTTCACACGTGAGAACCAACTAGGATTATCATTGTTAACACGAGAACAACTTGAAAATACAGAGTATAGAAAAATTGAAGAAAAGGCACAACAAAATTAAATGATTAGTTTTACATTTGTAATAAATTATATGTGCCATTTTTTGACAAATACAATGATACATAATGTGTAAAAAGAAACAATAATTTATACATTATATACTCTCTGTATTATAGCAAGTATAAAATGTAATAATGTTTTCATAAATATTGTAATAAGAAATATTTTTTTCAATAATATACAAGTTTTTTAAGACAAAAGAATAAATGTTGTTTAACATTTTATCAATTATTGGCAGTGATTTGACTAATAGTGATTGACTAATTATTAACAGGGTACAAAAATATAATTGTGCAATTAAAAAAGTTTAATAACAAAGTACGGTGGTGAAATTTTAACAGTGTACAAAATACATCTATGAACAATTCATTTTGTATCACCACCTTACAAGAACTTGATCTCCGTCTTGTATTGAGTAATAGCTGAGTTCTTGAAGCGGTTTATCCAAAGGAATTTCATCTTTGGATAGCTACAAAAGTAGATAAAAATATTTGATCACAAGTACATTACACAAAACTGTACATTATACTTACATTATGTTGTATAAACGATAGTGATGGTATTTTTCCTCCTGTCCTAAAGAGTCGCTGTGCAAGTCCAATAACTTTTTGAACTTCCATGTCTTTTAAAAGTTTCCTTTTAACCCCCCTAGGCTGATTTGCATGATCCGGACACACAAACTCTACTGTAATCACGTTAGAAATCATTTCCACTTTTGGTTTAGCTGATGGGATATCAGAAATTCCATATTCTAGAAACAATATCAAAAATCAGATGATAGTTATTCTCTGCAGATTTTCATTGACAATATTATTTTTACATACTTTCAACTAACGACGGATATCGAGGATGTTCACTTAAAAATTCATTTCTTTTTTCAGAATCATTTTCTGTTTCAATCCATTTTGACAAATACAGTTTCAAGTAATCATACTCTGCACCTCGTCTTTCGTCATGCACTATTTCAGTGCCATTTAAAATTTTTAATTTGGAAATTCTTGCTATTATTAGCTGACGCGTGGTCTCTAAATTTTCGTCTTTCAAAATTGGATTTTCTCTAAATTTCAGCTCTTCTAAATTATTAATCTTCTCTAGTTCTGATACATATTGCCACTGTAAGTTTTAATGGAATTAATACTTTCTTTAAAAACGTTTGTCTATGTAATATAGAGGTGTACCTCCGATATGTTATTTTGCGATAGATGTAACTGTCGCAAAACTGGGAAGGCTGGAGTTTTTGCTGTTGGTTTAGTAGATGGAAATCTTATTTTGTCTATTTTATTTAAATTTAAATTGAGGTATTCTAAGCTGTAAATTGAAACTTTTCAATAAAAGGTCCTCCTTTATTGTAACTCTGTATAGGATATTTATAAATAACTTGCCGTGGAAGTGAACCCAATTTGAGGATTTCATCCCAATTGGATATCAAATTCCCTTCAAGTGTTAATCTAGATATTTTCATGAGGTTTTCATCTTCTAGTGGTTTCTGTATAATGCTGATCATATTAAAAGAAACTGAAAGTTCTTGAATAGATGGGAACATGCATAAACATTGTTGAATGTCAAACCAATTGTAATTCATTTTTGCCATGGTCAAATGTTCAACCATTAGAAATGAGTTGCTCAATGTTTTCATATTTTCTCCAGTTGGTAAATAATTTTCGCTAAAAAATGTAAACAAATGAAAAAAAGAACCACAAAAAATATATGTTACTGGTAAGCTTAATTAATTTACCTAACATTGAGGCGAATAAGAGAATGAAGCTGACAGCAGATATCTGCAATGATTCTCCAGCTATTAATTAAATTTCTAGATATATCTAACTCTTCCAGATTTGGACACAATTCTTCTAGTTCACCAGAATTACCAGCCTCACTAACATATTGATCTCTGAGCCACACTATTTTTAATTGGTCAAATTTACTTTGCTTCTTATTTACTTTGGAAAAACCAACTACTTCCAAAAAGGGAGCATTAATCTCTTTTTGCAAACTTGTTAATGTGTCCCTATCAATGCCTGCTAACTCATCATTGATGAGACCATAACGGATTTTAATAGCTTGTGGACAGGAAATTCCAAATTTTGCTTTACCTGGGCGTATAAATGAACCTGATGTAGGATGCCTATTATAAAATATGTAATATATTATGCTTATGTAATTGCTGCAAATACTTATATTATTCTTTTATACGACTTTACCTAGCTTTAAAATATTCTACTCCTTCATATGTGCCATTGTGTTTACCACGAGTACAATCATCCCAGTCTATACCAAGCCACTGACCTTTAGTGTTACCAACGGGACCAACATATTTTAGAGTACCTCTATGTCCATCACACTCGATACGGCTGCCAATTTCATACTTTTTGTCCTCTACCATACTAAAAAAGAAAAGTTTTTAATGACAATTATGAATATCATTATTTATTATAACAAAGTCTGTTTGAGATAAATAATTTTTTTATTTCACAAATATCCTGGAAATCATGCTTGAAATGTATAGAATAAAATTTGGATTATAATGTTTTTATATAAATAATTATAGGTGTGTATACTTCATATTGCGGTCTGAAACTTAACCTCAATATAGTAGATGTTCATTGAAAATAATGAAACAAACGAAATATTTAATGTTTTAAGCAGGAGATAGTTGTCACGTAGTATTATTTTGGGTAATACTTATAACAAATACGAGCAGCTATACAAACATGGTTTTATCAAAATTAAAAGTCATATACAGCGATATGACATTTCTCTGTTGTGTACAGCAAAAATCCTAGCTAGGAGCTCTGTAGTACAAGATACTCCACTACTCGCGGAATAGTGCTTACTATCTTCGTCTGTGTTGCGTACATATATGTATACATATAATGCGAGGATGCGGTAGAGTGTAGAGAAATCAAGTAACATGTAGTATTTGGACTTTCTTTTCATTGATTAAAACTGACAGAGAACCAGTAGTAAAAGTAGAACATGGTTGAAAATGGTGCTGCGAATGTGAACAACAACGTTGTAATAACTGAGAACGCATGAAATTTTTATTAAAAAATTGTAATGGAAAAATAAATATTTTGATTTTATTTACCAAAGAACATATAAATGTTACATTGTAGATAAATTACATATATAACACAATGTAATACAAGAATGTACAGGTACTAAAAAATATAGTGTACATAATTATTAGTACATAATTACAATCTTAATACATATATACTATGTACATATGTTTGTATAATGGTCTGACTTTTACCTCTTATTGTTCAGTATTTAATAAAATTGATACAGTGCAGAGTACTCGAAGAAATTACACTATTCATAACGAATTAATGATTTAGTACTGTGTTTGCAACATTGGACGGATTCATAATTTCGATCCAGTAACCATCTGGATCTTTAATGAAAGCAAGTCCCTTCATCTTGCCATCATTAGGCTTTTTCACGAACTCTACATTTAACTTCTCAAATCTTTCACATGCTTTATCGACATTAGGTACTGTGATTCCAATGTGACCTGTACAAGAAAGAGTAATGTACTGTTACAGAACAATAATTGTTGTAATTCATTTATTGTTCAACACGTTCAAGACCGAGGTAAGTGTCAGTAACTCGGAAGTCAGAGATTGGCGTAATATGACTGTCATTGATTACCGCTTATAGCGATATCCGAGGATTCGTCTAAGCAACTAATAACATCTCAAAACTATAATTTTCATTGTGTTTTTTTATTGTATGATATTCAAAATGTATTACCAAATCCTCGTGGTTCAGAGTTTCCGTTATGGTATTTAGCATCAGGATCAGCTTCAGTACCCCAATTGCTAAACGAAAACACTCAAGATTAGTTGTAATTATAAATATTAAATTAACATATTGCTATACCATTAACAGACTGTGAATGTTTATGCAAATTCATACTTCCAGAAAGTAATAAAAATACGAATAAAAAAAATATTCTTATCGTTAAAAGTTTTGTCAGGATGTTTCACCATGGTGTGCCTTACATTCAAATGTGTAATGTTACATCTCAATGCATAAAATCCACAGTTTAATTATTGATTAGTACAATTTTACATTATTTCTCAACATACTGAGTGAGTTCTATGGTGGCTTTGCGGCTGAATGTCCACTCAATACATTCCCTTTTATCGGTTGGAATATCCTTTGCATTTTCGTATCCCATAAAATACAAAGAGAATTTCATTTCGGGAAAGTCAAGCTTTTGTAATAGACGCATACCGAGTACTTCGGTGTAAAATGGTAACGACTTCCGTGGATCTTTAATACGATACATTGTTTGTTGCATAATGTACCCATTTGTTACAGGATCAGGTTCTTTACAAAGTTCGTGTGCTTCGCTGTTCGTTAACCCTGAAGGTTCACCCATCTAAAATAAACATTAACAAACTTTTATTAACCCTCGGGATTACGGAACGTCAAAGTCAGCGGTAAGTCGATCGTGAATCGTGACCCATAGGTAACAATATTTCAAAATACATGCATATATACTTCGTCGTCGTATAAACAGTACGGAGACTATGTTTACCGACAGCTTGCCGGTGACCAGGTCATAAGAACGCGAGAGGGTTAAACATTGTCACACAATTTTATTTTAATATAAACCTTTTAACAGTTGTCTCTATAAATCATAGGGATTCTATATTTTTGAGCTTATATAAACAATAATATAATAAACATAATAAAATGTATACAACGATACATACGAGATCTTGTTTCTAATACAAGTGACATCAGCTTTTCTATTTGAAATCTCCATCAATGTTAACCATTGTTTCTAAGAGAAAGGCTGTGCAATGTGAAAACTTGTTATAAGTGACTGATTTTTACAAAAGTTTAACTATTTAAAATAATGGTATTGGAAATTGTGTGGATAGTTTCACAGTTGTTTTCGTTCTTGTTAGTATTAAGGATATTGAGTTGCAAGATGATAATGATACTTAATTTTTAAATAAGCCTCCGTTTGCATAAATGTAATTTCTATTACGCGTTTGTTCTTAAAGGGTCAATAATATTAACGTGAAATAAATTATTTCTAAATTTCATTTTAGTGGAGTATAGCTTAACAAATCAGTAGATAAATTTATCACTACAACCTAGGGACATTATTTCCAAAACAAACAGATAAAAGAAATGATTAAAAATATAGATAATACTTTTTAGATTCAAGACGATTACATTCTGATACTATGTGTTCTCCTAGGTTAGATTTAAAAAGCAGCAATTCTACGACAACAAAATTGTTATATCGATAATAATGTGTATTTATCAGCACTTTATAAATACGAGACAATGGACAACCAATTTCTTCATTCTTACCTTTTGAGAATTACTGAATAATAGCGATCTACTTCTGATCACACGTTTCCACACCAAACGGAAGTGTGCGTACAACTGTGCGATTCTCATATCTCACGTATCTCACCAAAAAGTGGAATATCTTTCGTTGTGTGTATTAGTGTTACGTTCTGCTCGTGTGTTTACCTTAATTTCATAGGAGATTGAGATCTCGCCCGATTCCGTCCGAATTTTTCCGACCCGGCTCGAAGCTTGAGTTTCCATGACTTCGGACGATCATAGTTATACCAATATATGTATACATATACCTATCACCCTATTGATTTCACTTTATCTGTCAAATTGATAAGGTTAAGCGATTAAATATTATTAGAAGAAACGATTTGGTTTTATATTCTTTACAAAATGGCACACTGGTTCCATCGAAACGTATTAAAAGCAACGACAAATCAAAAATTCGAATTCAAAATAAATAATTCCACTGATTCTACAAGGAAAATGTGCAGGTTAGTTACTAATAACGATGGTCAATTGAACGCATTTAAATGTTTCATCAAATGTCCCTGTTTCATAACAATTCATTAGTGGCAGCAGCAAAGTAAATCATAAGTAGCAAGAGAGATAATTACACGTATATGTTTAAATTGAATATGCTGTACATTTGATACTTTTACTTTTCAGCGATTTAAGATTATCAAGAAGTCGTCTTTTAGACTTAATAAAGAATCCAAATAATTCAAGTGACACCATAGAACCAGCTTTCTATAGCTATTTAAGTTTATTATATGGATTTATATGGGAAATAATTTCTTCTGTAGAAGAAAATCAACATGTTGGCAGGCCAAATCCTAGTAAATTACGAAATGTGCTTGTATACAAGTGGACACACACATTATTGGGAAGAAACACATAGTAATATATATATATTATATGTATAATGTTTTTCAATGAATGATGGTATAGCTAGGACTTGTATTTGTATGAAACTTATAAGAAAATTTATCTATGATAAATGGATTATACATATTTAAGCAAATTCACATTTTTGTGGACTAATTTATAGGAATAGGTATTAAATAGAAACTTCTTATATCAATAAATGAGTTTACTAGGTAAAGAAGAAAATATTGTGGATATTCAATTTTATTAGAGTTATAAACTCATAAAATTGGCAATATAATAATAACAGTTTAGTATCAAAATATAAATATATATTGAAATGGAACATTTGTTTGGATTGACAAAATTTTCATACATTCAATCCTAGTAAAAAGTATGTGAATTATATATGTTTTTAAATTTGATAATGTTGTTTTTGATAAAGTTCTAGTGCTGATGCTGTTTATGAAGCAGCTAATATGAGTGTAAATGTAGGACTTTGGTTTATGAAACATGCTGCAATGATTGCTGCTAAAGATGAGTACGTATGAGATAAAGTAATGAAGTGACTGGAAGTATGAGTAAATATCATTATAAGCAGTATCATTAAGAAATATTATGATTTAGTATAAGCATGAACGAAGCAAAGGATGTACATACAATGCTCAGACGAGCCGCAGGAATATTTGCTTTTGTACAAACAGAATTCTTGCCACAATTGGTGAATCCTCCACCACTAGGAAGTGATCTAGACCCACGAATATTGAATGCATATGTAAATCAATGTACAGCAGAAGCACAAGAAGGTTGAGTAGTGTATAAATTTATGTTACTATTCCTTTACACTTTCTGATGTGTATCAATTTTCATTCATACTGTATTACAGTTACAGTAGCAAGAGCAGTCGAATTAAAGCACAATGCTAGCTTAATATCAGCTTTGGCTAATGAGACAAGTAAATTGTTTTTGGATGCAGCCAACACATTACGCCAATTTGAGGAAGAGATGTCAGCTCAGTGGATTAAGTATTTAGAGTTTAAAGCAGCATTTTATCAGGCTTATGTAAGCAAATGAATAGAAATTATATTATCATTGATTTATTGAGACGTATCTTTTTAGGCTTATAATTACTGTGGTGAAAATTTAATGTGTATGGATAAATGTGGAGAAGCACTGAAAGCTTTGCAAGAAAGTTCAGCTTATTTAAAAAAGGCTACTGCACTGTGTTGTGAATATGGGAAAACGAATGGACCAGCACCTAGAGTGAAACCGAATGAACATGCTGCGTTTGAACTATTGGCACCAATAGTGAAATTTAATCTTGATAAATGTAATCGGGAAAATGGTTTAATGTAAGTATTACGGTTGTTTAATTTAGAAGATGTTAGTATGTATACGTCAACAAATTGCGTGTAATAATTACTTTTGTTAATTTTTATTTAAAAGTTATCACCAGACAATACCAGGAGAAGTTCCAGCACTAGACACAAAAGCTACTTTTGGTTTAGTGAGCCCTATTGATTTTCAAATGCAGTCTCATCATTCTCTATGGAACTTAGATGTATACAATAAATTATGTGGCTTAACTCCAGCCAAGATAGAGCAAGAGCAAAATTTGCCACCTGTTAAAGAGGATGCAATTCATCACAGCACTAAAGAACCAAAAAATAAAAGTGGTTGTAAATTACAGTGAGCTTTTTAATGTAGGAATAGAAGTGGTAAATTAAATTAATTGCTTTTTCTAACATGATAATAATAAACTTTACTTCACACTTCTATAAAATTGACAATCCAGTATTGAATAGCCATATCAATATTTTCGGGAATGTATTCAGAACACGCGAGATGTTAAATGAAACTGAACTGCACGAATTGCATCTATGTTGACACAAATTGTTAACACATTGTAGGTAGAAATATTTTCAAATATGTACATAAAAGAATATGTATTATGTTTGTATATTTCCAATATATTCTAATTGCTACTAATATGTGTATAATTTTCGCTTGTGCAATACATAGAAGATGCGAATATTATAGGTACAACCTAGCGTATTCTATTTTTAATTTATCTGCTGCTATTTTTGATATTGTATTATTCTTTCGAAAAATCGCAGAAGCATTGCTAGTGTTCATCATTATTTGCTTTGCATTCATACTACGTAAGTAAAAGCTAGTCAGTGTCGTAAAAAGAAGTATTTTATATTATGAAATTTATATCTACGCACGTGGTGATAAAATGTGACTGTTTTTCTATAAAAGTTTTTGTGTGGAATGTATTTTTCAAAAAAAATTTTTTATGTATCCAAGGTACAACGACAAGGTTGTATATAACAAAGTGTAATTTGAAATTACGTTTTGTATTTATTCAGGCTATAAGAAAATGTGAAAACATTTATGTAATAAGTTAATTCTAATTTGTATATGCGCTATTAATTGTACATGTGCATTTTAAGCTGTGAGTTACATGTTATGTATTTATTTTTAAAATGCTAAAATGAATAATTCATAAATAAAGATCATATACTTATTATGAAAAAGTTTATTTTTCTTCCAAGCACTAAAATGCATAAATAAAGCCACAGACGAACTCGTCGGTGTTACTAGATCGTTTATTTGAATAGAAGGTATTCTAGAATAGTTTTATAACAATTCAAATATATGATAGAAAATTAATTCTCTTTAACTGACAGTAAGTAACTTTATTGTAATATATTTCGAATACATTAGGTCGTCTGGATAATTCGTAGTGTTTTGAACACAGTGTCTTTGTTACCTTTTTTAATTGGATGAAGGAAAAGTCGTTAGATCTGGTGAATAGGTACTATTTCCAGGTGTGAATTGAACGAAACGTATGAACAAGCATAAAATACAATCCAAATTGTATATACCTGGTACAATGAAAGTAATTGAAAAATTGAAAGAAATTGTATAAAACGTAGTAAATGAAAATATGATATAAATTGAAAATTATATATTGAAACTCCGCTTAAAAAGATAATAAACTTTTCGGAGGACTCAATGTTGTGATGTAGTATTCAAATCTTTTTCGTGGTCGATTCGAACTTATCGATACCAATCATAGTCGATACAACAGCCTAAACCGGAAGACGATATTTGAAAACGTCGCCAATGGTCGCCAACAGCAGCCAACAGTCACCAACTTCCGTAAAAGTTTGGTGGCGTCTGAAATACACGTGCATGGAGAGTTAAAGTTTTAATTGAATTAAGTATACATATTTAGTTGTTTAAAATAAAAAATGGGAAAACCAGGTAATTAATATTCATTCTCCTACTAGGTGTTTTATTTCATTAATAGCAAAATAAAATTGTACGATATTAGTACACGAGTTGCGGTAACCTAATTTGTAAATATACTTCTATGTTTTGTCTTCATATGATGCATATATATTACACGTGTTAATATTTATACATTTATTTAACTATGACCGATTATTTTCTATTTGAATATATATATCATTAAGTCAAAGAAATAGTAATATTCGCTTTTATAGTACTCTTACCGTAATATAATTTTACGTGCGTGAATTTGTCTTTGAAAAAGTGAAAGAAAAAGTGAACAATATATACTTAATAGGTGTCTGAGACCATTAAATATTTATAAAAATTAATCTAGTAAAAAACTGCAATCTTTAAAAATTACTCTTCTATTTATTATTTATTCTATATTTCTTGTATTACAGGATTTTCACCAGGTGGAGGGGGAGGGGGAGGAGGAGGTGGAGGTGGATTTAGAGGTGGTAGAGGAGGAGGTCGCGGTGGTGGTGGAGGAGGAGGATTTAGAGGAGGAAGGGGTGGAGGTGGAGGAGGTAGAGGAGGTGGAGGTGGACGTGGAGGAGGAAGAGGAGGTGGTACCCCACGTGGACGTGGTGGTGGCCGTGGAGGAGGAAGAGGACGTGGAGGTGGTGGTTTCAAAGGTGGCAAAACTGTTGTTATAGAGCCACATCGTCATGAAGGAGTTTTTATAGCTAGAGGAAAAGAGGATGCATTAGTTACTTTGAATTTAGTACCAGGGTCAGAAGTATATGGGGAAAAGAGAATTAGTGTTGAGGTATAATACATTAGTTATTCATATGATCTAATTTATTAACATATTTGCTACTTTTGTATGCTTGGAAGTTAACTGCTACAACTGGAAATATAAGACACTTAAGAAACAATATATTAAGAATACTAAAATTAAGACATTTACAAAAAATAAAATTGGTTAATTTGGCTTGTAAGAAGCTTATACAGAGTGATTATCTTGCTAGAGGTCCCAAAGAGAATAGTCGCCGCATCGTTTTTATTTCACAGATATGCATACACATAGCTGACTCCGCTGTGGTACCCATGGATGGCATAGAGGCCTTTAATGTTGCAGCGTTGACAGACCGGGAGGTTACAACGCTGATGTCGACGGCTATTCCCTGTGGATCCTCTAGCAAGAGAATCACCCTGTATGTCATGTGTAGTAGCAAATGTGTTAAATACATAATATTAGTACAATCAATGTTCATATAAGTGTACATATATAAAGAATATGAAACTGTAACTTTGATTCCTAAACATTACAGGGAGAAAATGGCGAAAAAATCGAATACAGAGTTTGGAATCCATTTAGATCAAAGTTAGCTGCTGCCATACTTGGCGGTGTAGATCAAATTCATATGCCACCGGGAAGCAAAGTGTTATATTTGGGTGCTGCATCTGGAACTACTGTGTCACATGTAGCAGATGTTGTTGGTCCAGTAAGTTCATATAAAATTGTTTCCATAAAATGTATAGAAAAGTATATGGAATTTGTCATGCATACATTAGAGCCAATTCAGTGAATTATTACTAATTTGGTGTCGACGTTATGCTACAGCAATTACATACTCGTTTTTCCATTGAGTAAGATATCTAATGTTTTACTTGAAAAAGGCGTGCGTACAAATATTGATACTTTATTTCGATTAATTTATCCTATACAGTGCATAGAGTATAGAGTGCAAGTTGTAAATATGTATATATTTTCTTTTCTCAGGAGGGACTTGTTTATGCCGTGGAGTTTTCACACAGATCAGGCAGAGATCTTATAAATGTTGCCAAGAAACGGACAAATATTATTCCAATAATAGAAGATGCAAGGCATCCTCATAAGTATAGAATGCTTGTTGGAATGGTGGATACAATATTTGCCGATGTCGCACAGCCCGATCAAGCCAGAATAGTAGCTCTGAATGCCCAATACTTCCTCAAAAATGGAGGTCATTTCGTTATTTCTATTAAGGCAAGTGTATACATAAATAGTTCTAAGATAAACACTAACTTTTATACAACATTATACTGAAGTATTCTCGTTTTTTTTTAGGCAAGTTGTATAGACTCCACAGCTCAACCTGAAGCAGTATTTGCTGCCGAAGTGAAAAAACTTATCGCTGACAAATTGAAACCCCAGGAACAAATCACGTTAGAACCATATGAAAGAGATCATGCCGTAGTAGTCGGTGCTTTCAGGCCGCCACCTAAAAAGGCTACTTAAAATATGTATATATGTATCATCTAATTATTAAGATCAGTTTGATTAACCATCATCATTTAGAATGTATGCAATATCTTTTGATCGATTGACTGCAAGTAATGTTCTCAAATATTTTTGCGAGGCTTACGTACGAGAAGATGAAAATAGTTTTGTAATATAATGTAAAGTTAGATAAATATGATGCAGGTATTTCAGACGTTTTTCTACAAATGAAATTCAGTTCACTATTGTACCTGTATAGTCGGTACATCGAAAGGAACGTATATGTACGATTGTTTAATATAAAGTTTATATTTTAAATATTTCAAATGATCATCTCACTTACACTTTCATATAAATAAAAAAAAAATTTAATAACATATGCAGCGTGTTTAATTGTACAACTTTAAAGAATATACCCTTTCCATGGTTCAATATTATTTGCATGCTCTGAAAGCTTGAAAACAACAGACAGTCACTGTAATATTCATACATCTGTATGTAGTTTCATACAGCCTTGTCAAAATGAAATTTCAAAATCACGTGTAAATTAACCAAAAGGAGTCAGGCGTTTTGTAACTGCTTTTCAGTATGATCCCGTTACATTAACATTAAATCAAAATGCCGCGCTCGTTGAATTCATCCAAAAGCGGTAAGAAAGTTGCAACATCGATGAACTTAGTAAAACGGTTATTAACCACGATTGTCACTATTATTTACAGCGACGGACGAAGGTCGAAAATCATCGAAATTGTTTAAATTTAAACAGTCGATCAGCGCGATACGGTGCAAATCCACATTAGACAAAGATGTCGAGGATCGTTTAATGGGAGGCGCGGATACACCGGACGGAGCGAAAAGGAATTTAAGTGTGACAGCAGAAAGAAGCGAACAAGCAGCCTCTGCCGCGATACAGGAACAAGATGCCCCTAATTTACAACCCGAGAAGCATGAAAGACCTCCAGTTACCACCGGACCATGTTGTTCTTGTATCGGGCAGGTACCAGGAGCAATTGGGTACACATTTTTTCCTTTTGTATCTGGAACGTAGAAAATCATTTATACGTTCCTGGATTATTCGAATCAATGAGAAATTGATTATTTCAATCGCAGAGATAAAAACGTGGAAGAAATGATCGACTATGTGCACCGGAACTTAGAAGAAGCCGGTAAAGCATTGGCCACCTTAAGCGAGAACTTTGAACACGACTCAAAGGTTGAGCCCTGCACGCAAGTAGAACCATCATAAAATTGGGACGACTTGGGGAAGTGTATAGCGAGGGTACAACAATTAAAGACGATCCATAAAATTATTCGTACTCTATCAAACGAGGTGTAAGATATGAAATACAAACAAAAGTTGCAGTTTTTCAAATTACTCACATTTTTTTAGAACGATTTTACTGTGCTCAAGGTGAATTTATCGTGTAACGTTAACCACGGCGAACGAAATTCTAATTGGTTTATTGTTTGTCCCTGCTACGTCTGTTTGTTCCCGGGAACGTCGTTCTTCTAAAAGCTGATGTTCGTCGACATACTCGGCCGAATACAACAGTGGACCGCTTTGGTGGATAAGAAGCTAGAGGACTGCAAAAAGGCTCTCGAGGCTCTGGCGAAAGAGTTGCTCGCCCGAATGTGTGAAATCGAGAATCTGAAGAAACAGTTGGCGGATTGCGAGGCGGAACTCGATGCAAGTTCTCTCATTTAACCCTCGGATGGCGATGCCTAGGTCTATTTTGACCGAAGTTATCAACGATCTTGCGTTAATCCTCGATTCAAGTCGAAAGTTATTCATATGAGATCCGATAAGAAAAAGTCGTGGCATGTATTTAGGAAGGTACTTAGGGTCCAATAAGACTCTGGCACCGTTATCTACGTATACGACCGCTGAAAACGCGCAGGGACCGAGAGTTAAAATCGACTTAAATACCACTGTTGTAAAAATATGAAATTATTTATATTCGATTAATATTGTCACAGAAACCACAGGTGGCCGCGCAGACTCAAATTGAGCAACGCGTGGAAGAACGGACAGTCGAAGCAGTACAGAAAGAACAGGAACCTGTTGCTCTTTCCATTGCTTCTGAACAAATTACTGGTCCTCCTCCTCCTCCTCCTCCTCCTCGTCCCCCTCCTCTCTCTGATACTACTCCAATTTCGGTAGAAGAACCGAGGATCGTGGAGATCGTTTGCACGGACGCGGCTATTCAGTCGATGATGAAAGATAAAGACAGAATGAGACGAGAGATAGAGGTACGATCGGGACAGTTTTCGGTTTTTTCGTTTCTGAAACCTTCATTTCCGCCACGAGACATAAATTATAAATGGCCGAATTGGACAGCTCGAAGCGGAAATAGCGCGGCTGAAAAAAGAAAATCAGCGTATCATAAAGGAACGGGCCGATTATGAGAATGCGATACAACGAGCGTTGTTGCGAGGCGTTTCCTGTTTGAACGTCGAAGCGTTGAGGGTGTTGCGTTCCCCGCCAATTCCGTGTTGCACCCCTTGCGCTACCTGTCCTGCTGGTACCATGTTAGTATACAAACAAACATTTGCCCATTCTTTCAGTTGGTAAAGAACATCAATTCTCTGGTATAATATTTCATTGTAAGAACATATTCTAAATGACTTTCAGAAGTATCTGCACATTTTAAAACTAAATTTAAGATTTTCAGAAGGAAAACATACAGGGTGGAGCACGTAACTGGAATCACTTCGATACTGCATACCTGATGATTTTTTTGAAAAATGATTTCAGATAAAAATTATATGGTTGTGAGGGGGGCATAATTTGACGTGATTAGTTTTTTTGTATACGGAGCCTCTGTCACGTTGATCGGTATCAGTCCGAAGTCGATTCTCTGACTCATCGAAGTTTCACTCGCAGGGAGCCAGCCCTGTGCAAGAAGGAAGTATCAAACGGGCCGTTCCGAGGTTGTGTCACCCAACGGAACGGGAACGGTAAAGGCTCGACTCGCGATCCGAACGCGGTGAAACGGCCTTGTGGCAGCGCGTGCTGTCCCAACGGAAGGAACCGGAAGACCGCGTCCAGCAACAGCATGGTCTTCCTTCTTCATCAAGGTGACGCGGAGAACATCTGCGCCTCGAACGACACGCCGAAGCCGCGGGTTTGCGGTCAGCCGTTTATGAAGAAGATCGAGATACCACCGTGTCCCAGATTTTGATCCGTTTTCGGTCGCTCCTTCCGTTCGAAGGATCGTTAAGCCTTTCGGCTGTAAAGAACCTTTTAAAAAGGTCGGTGGTAAAACCTTTCAAAAAGGTTCGACTGTAAAAAAAAATGTTTCGAGACAAGTTGATTTTCTGAGAGGGACCCGCGAACTATATTTGCGACGTCCCGGTGGTGGGCAAGATACAGGGAACTCGTAAAATTTCTTTCGGTGACCGCAGACAAACAATAAAATTGGGCACCGGCGAACGGGGCTTGGATAGTCTGATACGGTCCAGCGTTGAGGACAGCTTAGATCTCATCAGTTAATGTGTTCTTGGGGGCGTAATTTTACGAGTTTTTTTTATGTATTATCCGACACGGTGCCGCTATGTATAAAATAATATCGTCTGATTGTTAATATCTACTGCCTCTACACTGTGAGATCTCGGGAGAATCGTGAAAACAATAATACGTACTGTGTCTGTTATTGAATCAGTATCACCAGTCAGTATTACGAATTACAAAAATGTGAACCACTTCATACGTCCAGAGTGAAAAATAAATAATTGTTACGATCTATTCCGATCTAATATATACGTCTTCATAGTGTAATTCTTAATGTAACTTGAATGATTTCAGAAATGAAAATAAAAAAACTGTTAAGATCTCTTGTAATGTCACATTCGCGTCATATCTATCTCCTCTAATCGCAATTGTTAATGATACCATCATACTGGATCCACATTTTCAGGAATACGTCATCGTGATGAACTTTTACGCACGACGGTAACATATGTGTGTACATATGTGCTACGGTGTGCGCGTAATAAAAAGAACATGATATTGAAAGTATAAATATAACTTTATATAACATCGTCAGAAAAATATTAAACATTTCGATCTCATAAATAACATTAAGATTTCGTTTCATTGTTTAATGTTACAAAATAGAATCGCAGGCTACATCAAAGGTCGCGTAACAAACACCGTCCTAATCTTATACGCGGGCACCTTGGACCGCGTTCACCGTACTCATGCGTTCTCAGAAGTTCAATGAATGCGCAACATATTCAAAAAGTTCGTCATTTTGAACAGCGGCTTAAGTAATACCTTAGGCTCGTTGGAATGTATTACGCATCCACTGATCTCCTTCAGTCGATTTGTAAAAAGTAAAAGGTTGACCGGCAATTCGACACATTTTTGTAGGCGGTGTAATACACTAATAATTTTAACCCTCTGAGGTCCAAGTTACTTCCGGTTGCTTAAAAAACTATATATGTGTTTTACCTATACCATATACATATGTTTTAATATTTTCGTATTTCAAATAATACATTGATTTGTTAAAGATACTGTATTATTCTAAACATTCGTTTCGTTTCAAAAATTTCTGTTTTATTCAGATCCGAATAACACTATCAGTTCGTCTGTCTCTATAATTCGTTCTTTTGTAAGTTAATCTACAGGAACCTGATTTTGCATAAACATCTGTCATTTATTATCGACAGTGTTTAGTATAATTATTTAACAAAATGAACGTAAACCCAAGTGATGGGAAGTGTAGTATAATTGGACCGGAAAGAGTTAAATGCAAGATATGTAAAGTGTCTCCAAGTACTGACATTATCCTTTCATGTTGTCAACGTTTAAATACGTGTGTAAAAATAACTAATGAACTTTCACGGTACGCGCGGCAATCATTTGTCACATGTCATTGTCATTCAGTGGAATGAATTAGACGCAGCAATTATGTTAACACGACGCGATTACACGAGCGCCTAGATTATTTGTCAAATTATATATTACAACGTACGTACGGCAATGAATTTTTTAAAACAGTTAGTTTTAAACGCTATGTGACGCACGATGTATGGCTGGAACATCGCGCATCGGAACTACCACTTTCACCGTAAAATATCTCACGCGATTCTTTCTAACACGCTAAGAACATAAATATATCTTCCGTTCGAATCATTTAACTAAATAATACAAGTAGGAAGAGATAAAGTAATGAGAAATGAAAAGGGTTCACCACAAATTCATTAAGCGTTTCGCGTTGTAAAACGTATGGCTGGAACGTTTCACAAACCAGAAACGGGTAACGTAATTGTTTCTTTAGAATGAGTAGTCTGCCTCCACAAATAAACAGTGTTGCTACAGCGAATAACACGACCTAGAAACTGTCTAAAATCGAAAAAAAAATTTATTTATTACGACTAGACTGCGGATTTTATGCATTTATAGACTCTAGAGCTCTGGGAAATACAATCAAAGACAAAACTTTCATCGAACGCAACGATTTTCTGTTTTATTCTTAACTCAATAAGATACTAGAAATTCCTACTTTTGTTCTTGTTTTCAAGAATGATTTTATAAAATTTTATTTTGCATAAGAATCCGCAGTCTAATTATCAGGATTCTGTGTAACGTTAATTCAAGTCGCGTTTAACAGTTTGAGAGTCTAAAATGGGATTTATTTTGAAATCCCATATTAATTATCCTGTATTTTTGACTTTCTTGTACAGTCAACAGTTTCTTAGTTGCATTATTCACTGTACTACACTCTCACGTTTCTCGGCCAGCCCGATGCATCGTCGCGAACGCTTTTCAGTTCGAAAAACTGTTAATATAGAATCTAAAATACGTATTGTCTTAAGAGGTCGCTCGCTGAAAGCGTTTCGAAGTGCGCGCGTTCGCCTCGACGCCGGCCGAGAATCGGACTCACCGGAGAATTTCCTAATTGCCTTCGTCTCGTTCGCGGAAACGCGGGCTGCCCGTACGAAACTACGCGACGAAATATGTTTATCTCCGAATATATTGACAACGTTACGAAAAATGTATTCCCAAGGTATACATACAACAACAATCGAAAACGGTCATAACTACAGCTGGTCCAGCAGCGCGCGGGTAACGTCACCAATATATGCGCGAGCAGCGTCCGATTCGTAATATCGATCAATCAAGAATACGCGATTGTTCCATCGGGCACCTCGCGTTATCTGCACTCGTTTCGTGAAACGATTCGCAGGTTCGAACCGCTCCGTTGAATAAAAAAAAAAAGGTGTGCAATTCACCATTTTTCTCACGCTGGAGGATACCTATCGATAATTGGTCGAACATACGTAAAGTTTCCGCAATTACACTACCATATACATATTGTCTCTGTGTCATTCGATCAGCAGTTTAAGAGCGTCCTATCAGAGACGTCCTTAGACAAACGTCGTCCAACCTTGTCACTCGCTCGGAAAATAGTCATCAAGACTATACGAGTCGTCGAATAGAATTACATATTACTTAGGATCTTTTTTTTTTGTTCGTTTTTTGTTGTTGTTTCTCATAACATTGGCGTGTATCCAGCAATCCTCTTACGAAATAACCAAAGGGAACGTTTGTAAGTAAGCTCGCCACCGAAGTCAACTTCCTTTTGGACACGCTTTTTTGTTTTTGAGGTAGCAGCGGGGCGAAACGTTGGGGCGGGGGGCAAGAATCGTGTCGGGGCCATTTTGGTTACGTGGTCCCTCGGCCAATGGTAACGACATCGTTGAAGAGAAGAGCCTGTGTACATGCGGCATTTACTTGTTGTGGACCAGATTCAGGAATTCCTCGCGGGTCTTTGGATCGTCACGGAACACACCCAGCATCGTCGACGTGACCGTTTTGCTGTTGATTTTCTGCACTCCCCTCATCACCATACACATATGTCTGCAAACAATTTGCATTTTTTTTTCTCGTCATTTTATGAACGTATCTTTCCACGTTTTCGCTAGTATTTTATAAAAATGTGCGATCATCGTGAACAAAAGTACCATTTCTATTACTGGAACCTAGAGCTAGAGTGTCTTAAGTCACACTTTTCAAACTTTAGAGGAGAATAAATCAAAGGTGCCGAAATCTTGTAACTTTGGAATCGTTCGGTAAGGTTTCAACGGGAAATAATCGTTACCTTTGAATTATTGAATGGATTTAAGACAAGTCTCGATACGTAGAAGTGTAAAGAGTGAAAAATTTGATATGGGAAATATATAAAATGTCATTTTTTGTAAAAAGTGGACTTAATACATTCTGGTTCTGGGGTCCAGATTTAGGAATTCGAACTTAGAATGCTGTCTGGTATTTTATATGAGCACTAGTCCCAGGAATAGGTGTTTCATCGCTTCATGAATCCGATCAGTATTAATATTCTTAACCGGAAGCTATGTAATACTACTGTTATGCTCCATTTTGTAGGCCATTGTTAAAAGAAAGTTTAATAGACTTCCAGAAGTGAAAGAGAGATCCAGATAAAAACCGAACTTATGAAAAACCTACAGCCGTTAATTTTCAGGCTTCCAGGTGTAAGGTGTATACTTTTGGAAGAACTAATCCAACGTTTCGTCATTGGCACAGCATGGACACTTTACACCCGAATGCTTCGACAGCAACAACTGTGGGACACCAGAAAGTTTCAAATCTCAGGTCACAGAAACCTTAACGCTTTCAGCACAGGACAGTTTTTTGGGCTTCTACTCGACGAACGGGAATATTTTTTCCGTATGTTTTTGCCATAAGGTCTGCGCCGTCTTAAAACATCATTCGCCCGTGGGGTTCACTCAGTTTTCATACGACATCATTCATGCTGAAAGCGTTAATCCGTATCCGGTACAACGACGAGGAAATTAAAACGAACTGTAAACGTGTTCAACCTAAAACATACCAAATCGAATTGATCAGTGTCCAAGAAACGCACACGAAATGTACACGTTACCTAACTATGAATAAAACATTACTTTGAACAAAGACACTCGTTCACTTGCCTTTTCCATAGGTATTATCTAATGATTTACACACCTCTGTATAATTAATCGGGTTTCGCCGTTAGGATCGGCAACGTTATTATTAATTATCCCCGCGTGTTGTCGATACAAATTATTACAATTTTTTTTTCCACGATGCATATGTCAATAGTATAAACCATTAGCGTGTTTTTTATTTTCTGTCTTTCTTTACGATTCCAGGCTAACGTGAAGATATACTGTTATCTGATCCACGAGAGTCGAAGATCACGGTAATTATCGTGTACTGCGTATGTTCCCCTCGATTGAACGGGTACGGTCGCGGGTCGTCGACGGTGAAGAAAATGATTAGCATTAAGGACGCGTTTGCGTTAATTGATCTCGTTTATCGGTGCCCGCATTTTTGTCCGGTTTTTAAGGCGTCGTCCAGAGACCGCCCAAGGACTCCGTCGTCGCTCCTCTACTTCCCCCGGGCGAACCTGTTCTCCGATTGTGGTTCGCAGTCTTTGATGCACGAAGTCCAGTATCACAGATCGCGATTAGAGAACAATTATATACGACATGTTACGGTACTTGATTTATCGGGGCGGGGTTAATTAATATTAATAGGATTCGTCGAGTGACGGTAACATTCACACCCTCTCCGGCGAGGTTGTCGATTGACATGTTAATGATTCCGTGCCGTTTTCTAAATCGTACGACATCGAGAATGTAATTTTGTTGTCTCTAATTTGTATCCCCGTGAATAATTAATCAGGATCTGGCAATTCTGTGATGAATGTTGGTGGACGATATCATTATAACATCACATTCAGGGACATGCAGATGCTCTAATTAGCCGTTTGACGTTTCAAGGTATTCTTGATGACGTGTTGATTGACTAATGAAGTGAATTGTAATATGTAATATTTAATTGTAGGCAATAGATCCTGTCTGAAAATGTATATATTTACACACTACGTTCGATAGTTACGAAGACTGTTCTATTGAAGATCGTTCCTATACTATTTCTGTTTGATAGACGTCCATTTTTATTTTACTTTGAGACATCGTCTTTTGTGATAAATTCTAGTATTTGTTACTCAAACAGGTTGTAAAGAGACTAAACGTTTCCCCTCCCCCCCAAAAAAACAATTTTGAAACCCACGTTACTAAATGTATTAATGAGAAATCCACTATTAAACATTATATAAACTGTACACCAACACTTACTAAATTTATGATTTTCTCTACAATAAATGTATTAATGAGAAATCAAATAAATTTGATTTTTTCTACAGTCATTACATCATTTTGAAAAAATATTTCCAATGCTCAGCAATTTGTTTTCTTTTTCTACAATTAATGTTGTGTAATGCATTCCAAATTCAACCCCGTGTATCACAACTTTCATCGAATTCTGATATTACAGAATACACCCGACAAGTTTCACACATATACAAATCGTTTTGTATTCTCACGGGCCACCAACGGCATGGAACACGTCAGTTTCGGTCATCTAACGCGAACGCGTACCGCCTGCATTCTAGAACCCGTTAACATTAGAATTATTAAGCGTTCATACACTCGTGACTAAAGAATGCAACATTCCCTGGTAAGAGAATGCACTTTAATTCTTTGCCGAGAGATAGCACCTTATTAGCACAAGGTCGCATTCTTACATGCGATTAGTCCTTGCGAAAACTATTGCTCAAGTGGCGAGCGCGTTGAAACGAAACCGAGGGAGGCGCGAAATCGCGACGCTTGATAGGCGATTTCGGTTACATGCTCGTGATCTTTAAAAAAAACACATTCGTCACACAGCGAATCGAAATCCCTCTCTATAGGACCGTTTCAGACTGGACAGTTGATAGCTTACCATTCGATACCCATATTTTCTACAATCTTTTTTTAAGTCGTCATTGGAAAGTTTGAGCTTGGAGGTCTCTCAGGCATCAGCTAGGAGCCAAGTGTCCAATTTAAAATGCCCCTGTAACGCGTTTATTGCTCATATTTTCGCCTGATCATTGTAAAAGAGGATTCAGCCAGAACGATAGTCTGGTATAAAAATTATTCTGTAAAGAGATGATTAGTTTTTTGTAGCAATAAGAGTTCGAAAGTCCACTCTTGGATTCTCAAAGAATCTTCTTTGGACGATCACTCGTCTTTTTATGAACTTCTTGCGTTTTATGAACGCTTTTACGAATGGTTTTATGAACGGATAATGAAGAGTGCACCTGTTAAATATAAGGATACCTACACTCCTTCGACGACAACCGCTACCCCCGCTGGTTGCACAGCTTTGGTCACTGCCACCGCGATCTGCTTAGTGAGCCGTTCTTGCACCTGTAGACGCCGGCTATAGATCTCCACGATTCTGCGCAGAAAAAATCACATGAACTGATGATAATTTGTGGTTGTTTCGTTAAGAAGATGTTTACCGAAGAAAATATTATAAACAGAATTTTGATCAAGAACATCTCAAACGAAATATGAATAGATCGCAGATTTTACGCGGTTTACAGCACTATAAGCATAAAAAGCAAAATAAAGTAGACATTTTCAATGAAGGTCGACGAAACTTTTATTGTGTTTTTAATTTAATAAGTTCTTTAATACTTGCATGAATAATGGCATATTTCTGTATCTTTTAAAGATTTTAACAATTATAACTTGTGGACAATTAATTCTTTTGTAATTGATTTTTAAGCACAAGTGATTATGTTACAGATTTCAAAACAGATATCTCTTATTTTTATGCTCGCTGCATGAAATATAAGTGCTCCTTAGAATAACCGATTGCTATTGCCGGAAAAATCAGAATACCTATTGCATTTCTATACTTATGCAATTTTGCCGATAATAATAAGTTAAATGAATTTCAATGTAATTTCAGTCGTTCGAATTTGCAGAAGGTAGTTCGGTTATCGTTTGGAACTTGCCACGAATCCCAGAAAATTTGACGGTATCCCAGAATTTCGTAGGCCACTTCCATCATTTACAATGGAGTCATGCTGGTTTTTAACGACTTGGAAACGATGGTTTAACAAGTGAAACAGACACACTCGCCGATCGAACAGCGTGGTTACGTGAAAGTGCTCGGCGTGCCTACGATCGGTAAGTACCGTCGTCGTATTCTTTTCTTCCCGCAATAATATTCCTTTTAATCAAGGCCGTGACCACTACCGATGCAATTTGTTATCTGGACGTTGTGAAATCCCAACATATCAGCACGTCCACGCTACTGGACACGGCTCACGGCCGTTATAGCGAAATTTTATTCTAGCTTGAATATAACAGAATCACAAAAAAGGGGGGGAATTATACGACAAAGCCGATATCCTTTACCGAAAACACTACGAGGTCCAAAGTCTGGCAAAACTTTATCGAAGTTTTTACTGTATATCGTGCTTTACGCACTCGTCTTCGTTACCCCAGAGAATCTCGAAATTGTATCGGAAATGTAATTCTGCCTTCCCGTTTGATCCTTCCCGAATGAAATTTCGGAAAAATATCCACATTGAAGTTAATTCGCGAGATTATTGAAAAAATAGTAATGGATTACTGACTTGTATATGCAATTCGACATTTTCTTTCCATCTTTGCTTGTTCGAGTATAAGGATATTCGGGAAATTTAGGGATATTCTACACTTAATAGGATAATAACATAGCAATATTGATGATTAAAGGTAAAAATTGAAGAAGAGATGCGTGAGCAGTTCAATCAAAGGATTTAGGTATACCTGATTCGACGTTTTCATTGCATTTTGCACATTTGCAAATTTAGCAACCTTTTACGCTTGATAGGATAATAACGTGGTAATACGACGATTAAATGTAAAAATCGAAGAATAACTTGATGGTGGATGCGTGCACGATGACAGTTCAATCGAAGGATTTAAGTGATCGGCGTATAACAGCCGATAGCAATTAATTTCTATTACGTCGCGGGCGGATATACATACAAGCTCGTTTTAATACGTGAACCATTCGGTTGAGATCGTCGGGGCTTAATTGCACCGCCGCCGTCTCGGGACACGAGTGTTAATCCGGTCTCTGGTGTAATAAAGCAAATTCCTCTTCCATTACCTGGCTAATTTGCTGAGCCCGAGGATCTTCTTGCAAGGCAGGTAACCGATCGAGACTTTTCCATAAAACGGGACTAAATGGTGCTCGCACATGGAGAACATTTCGATGTCCTTCACCACGACCATCTCGTCGTGGTCCTCGTCGAACACCGCGTCGTTTATCACATCTGAAAATAAGTTATAAGTTACTATATGACGAATAGAAAGATAAACAATAATACAGGAATTATGTGTTCTCTTCTGTAGAGAATCTTTTCTAAGAGTACACTGTAATTGGGTACGACTGTTGGGAATTTAACTCGAAATGGCGATTTTGAATTGTGCAGGAAATATAAATAAGAATTATTTGGCACAACATATAATATTTAATAGAGAAACAATCTTACTATTAAATTATACTTATTAGATTACAGTAATTGTAACGGACACACATTGTTCTCGGGTTTACTCCTTCGGATCTACTTGAATTTGGATGGTATTCAATTCAATTGGGATTTTACTGAATTTATAAATGGAAACATAATTTCGTAAGTACTTAATAGTTATTATTGTATTAAATTGATGTCAAAGTTCGTCCCATTGTTGGATCAGTTCTTTAGCCAGAAACCTTAGAACTTCTATGAGCGCGGTTTTATGCAGCTACCGGAGAGATGGAGAAAGGTCATCGAACAGAACAGCGTATACTATATTGATTAAATGTAATTTTTAGTGAATAAAATTTTTCTTCAATTTTTGTCAAATGGGACGAACTTTTGCATCACCCCCATATTTTAGTATTCGATTGTTTATAATTAAAACAGATATTGTGTATTTTATGTTCACCCAAATCTTTACCAACATCACTATAAGCAGACGTATCGTGTGTTCACTTTCTAGAAAACATATTTCTTATACTCTTTTATCCCTGTACCAAAAAGTGACGGAATATGTAATAACATATAACGTACCAAACATGTAAGAAACGGTAACACAACTACTTAAATAAGAAAAATTTTCAAAACAAAAATTCAAAATGTTACAAGATCCCACAAAAATCTCAGCTCCTAAAAAATGTGTAGGTATGTCTCGACACCTACTCACGATTCCTTTAAAAATGTCATAATTGGTCTACAAAAAAAAACAGTGATAGGAATATCTCTCGTCCAGTAAAAGCGTACAGGAATAGCTGAGCATTGTCGTTTAAATTGTTCCGCGAAAGAACATCCTGTGGCACGTGGGTTAAGGTCCTCGCGATCCTGTCTGTGATTTACTCGATATTGACCTACTTACTATAGCGTCGATACTAGTGGTGGTGCGTAGGTACGAATCGGTGGTTGTTAGGTGTTGGCGGGTAGGTATAATGGGAGGGTGCTCTCCACGGTTTCCACGGCAACCTTAACAAGAAACACCTTCACAATGACCGACAATGATGAAACGAAAGCTCGCCCCGCGTTAACCAACTGTATTTTTCCATACGTAACAGAACCAGCATCGCGATAAAGAATGACCCACCGGTATATTCGATATCCCTTTCCACCCTTCTGGCTTACGTCATGATATGTTTCAGATTTCTGTTGTAATAATGTATTTATCTGGTACGCAGAATTATTTATGACGTCACACCGTTTACAAAAGGTCTTCAATTATTTAAATATTATTTATTTATTACCATTTCCGCAATAAAATTGATAAAATGTAGTTTAATTCTATCTAGATCTAATTTTCAATGAAACTTGCAACTGAACTTCATAGAATGTAATTTATCGGTGTTTAATTATGCTTTCTATTATAGAGATTCACATCAATGGTTAAGGTACAATTACCATCCATTTTAGGACCTATATTGATTAGATCTTTTTTACTCTAGTCGGTGAATACTATGAAATCCTTAAAGTCTTAGACTCTTTTTTCGAACATCCTGTGTATAAACTATTTCCCACTTTCTACGAACCTCGAATTCGCCTCTGATGTTGTAGTCGCGTGTTATGAAGCATCCTGTATACGCTTCGGAACAGATTAGACCTCTTTTACACCTAAACAGTCTGGGCAATTTCCTCTCCTCTATTTACCACGTTCCTGAACGCGATGCTCAAAGCGAGCAGTTTAATTTTTCGATTCGATGGCTTCACACGCGATCGCCCTTCCATTGGGATTCGATTAACTCTTTCAATTCGGCGTATCGTCGATTGGACAGACTTTTCTATTTCACACCATGTGCTCGGTGAAAGTAATCGCCGCCGACATATACTGTTTTCGTCGTTTCGTTCGAGCAGAATTAGGCTTTTAACGCGTTCAATCGCCTCCTAATTACGGGGGTCAGGTCTTCGTCAAAGAGAAAAGAGTCGCTTTTATAGATCGTCGAGGTGTCTACAGGGTTCTCCATAAGTATCATACCATCTAGAATTCTTTTTTAATGGTCGACATGTTATTGCATAGAAGATCAGGAATATTTTTCACAAAAGAATTTATTTATTCTTCGTACAAATGCTTGTTTGTACTGAGAACAAGTGTGTACGCACCGTCTTGGTAAACAAGCCACATTAAATCTTATTTTTTTATATATATTTCCTACGCTCTTTTTTCTTCTTTATATGTTCAGTAATCCTCATATTCCATGATTCGAATAAATATTTTTATAATTTCTGTACGTACTCTGTTTCAGTATTGTCTCAGATTCGTCTACCAAATGCACATCTGCAAATCTCTTCAGTCAAACTCATAATTTGTACAAACATAATACATAAACCTTGTTTATAACTATTAAAGCACACATATTACCCTGTATCAAACTAAATATCCATTTTTCAAGAAATTAAAAGCCTGTGTGCTGTTTCAGTAACATTCACCCTCGCCTCCCAGCAGCCTCCGCCATATTGAAAAGCAAGATGGCGGTCAGACATCTCGAATCTAAACTACAGACTCCTCTCGATTATTGTCAGGGTCTGAAGCATTTCCCCCTATGTGATTATTGTCCCGGCGCAAACCCGAGTTTGGGACGATAATCGAGAGGAGTCTGTACATATGTCACCGATTCATCGAATAAACATGGTAAATTATTTAAAAAATAATTATTTACGAATAAGAAATAAAGTTATCGAAAAAGCGCGATATTTTTGTTGATCTTCCAGTATTATTGGAATATCTCGGGGCCCCGCACTTTTGGCGGGCGGTTACGAACATTTCCAGCGGGAATTCGGCCAAGCTTATCGACAGGGGGACGTGAAAGGCAAAGAGAGACGACCATCAGGAAGGGAATGGTTTCACAGCAATAGCTACGTAGGGTGGTTAGGAGGAGAGAGGTGGGCGCCGGGCTTTCTCTAGGAAAGTGCTCCGAACTCGTTTCAGATTCACTGGGTCGAGTCGGGGCACCGTTAACCGGGCTTATCTCGAGGGCAGTTCCGCCGTGGCACACGGGGTGGTGATGGGGGAGGTTAAGTCGAAGTGAATTAAAGTCCCCCTCACGCCACCTGTAGCTGCTGCTCGACGTATTTCTCGTGCAGACAGGGGTCGTGCCATTTATTACAGGCTACTTAAAGCGATTGCGGATAAAAGGGATCGCGTTAACTCCGAACCCCTGCACATAAAAATCCTGCATCTCATAACTGGTACAGAGGATCTCTTGTACTTAACGAAACGAATCAGTGTCTGAGAGAAGTGAGTTCGAAAGACAGTGTGTTTGAGCACGGCAGTCATCTTTGTTTCTGGTTACAGGAATTAGGAAAAGAAAAAGATCGACGACAGTACAGGAAGCTTACTTGGTCAAGACAGAGTGGCCTGGGAATCAAAAGGGTTGGGGTGAGATTCTTTGATCTGATACCTAATTGGCTGAGTTCTTGTTCTCCTAGATCGAACAGTTGATACGATTTAGCGATCTGTTTCAGATATCTTTATTATTTATTTAAAATTTCAGGCATCTGATAGTGTATTGTTTCATCTTTGTATCGTGAAATCTGAAATTTTCAGACGGTCCAGATAGTTAGGACACAGTTGGGGAATAGTAACGGAAGAAGCGAGGACGGTCGAATCATTAGCGATCCCCGTGCTACCCGTTGACGATGGTATTTTATTACGCGAGCTCGTAATTACTTCAGAACAGTGGCTGTTATACTTTGTCCACGTGAAATGGAAGGAAAAGGTGAAAGGTATTCTTCTCGGGCCGCTCCGCGTCCCTGAGACCCATTTATATCGTGGAGCTTCGCGTTCTCTTTTTTCCAATCGTACTTAAGTCTTCCTCTTTCTCTCCGCGTGACGGATCCACGAGCTGGTTGGAGTAGAAAGAACGAAAAGTGCGGCACTTCCCTCGAGTGGGTCTATTCCTGGTTTCATATTTCATCTGTCTTATCCCCGAGGAGAATTCGATTGATTCGAAATTCGATTCCCCGATTTTTAATTCCGGATTCGCTGGAGGCATTGGATTCGCTCGTTTAGTTTTTTGCGGTTATACATTATGTTTTGACTCGAGTTCTTGGGAAATCTGATAACTGGACAGTGGATTGCTATGCATTTACAGATTTACTTAACAACTTTAACGACGAATTAATTAACATACAGAAATCGATATATTAACAATGCAGATGCTCAGGTAAATGTGTTTACGAATTTACTACAATTTATTCATGAAGTCTTGCTTGTCGACCAAACAGAAAGGACTAATCTTCTGAAAAAGAAAAAAATGTTCTGTGACAATTCTTCTTCGCATTTAACAAATTACGTTCTGCTTTATACAGGTAAGTTACAGTAAAATCATGAACACATTTTTCCGAATATATGCATCGTCAATTTATCGCTTTCTGTCGTTGTTAAATTAATGGTTGTTACGTTACTTTGTAACACACGACAAAAACATACACTTTTATCTACGAAATAGTTTGCATTTCATTTTCATTTCAACTTCCAACTTATCGCCCTATGAACCTTCCTTTACATCTGTTTTCTTTTTACAATTTTCCAGTATATACCCAGTAATGCTTTCCTAATTTCTTAGAACTTAAATGTCTCATTAATATTTTAGTTCTTTTCCTCTCTTTTCTATTCAAGCCTTGTTTTTTTCAAAATAATGTATAAGAGTGTAAATTTTGTATATATCCACCGTCTAACAATAATAATTGCTACACTGTAGAATAGTTACATTTCTAAAATATACAATTGTACAAAACATAATAAAATAAAAAAGTTTAACTGTGACTAATATCGTTTATATACCAGTTTTAAAGTATCTAATATCTTAATCGATCAAATAAATATATCATTGTATCTAATAATATTTGGAAATTGAAATTATCAAAGTCGTCCATAGGAAATATTTACTTTTGTTTCAAATTAATACATACGAAATTTACTAAATAAGTTACCAGTTACGAAGATCTGTAACAATACGGAATTGCAACCGATTTTTCGGTATTAAGCAATAATCAATGACTCATAATTATATGTAATTACGTGATACGAGCATATCTCCCTTTATATAAGACAACACTGTCAGTATATTGCGTTACGAGTGACAAGATCTGTCAAACTATTTTCTTTTTCTTCGCTAGACCTCTTCCGAGTCAGTACATTTTCGCAATATCGAGTCATTCGATTTAATACCGAACGGTTTATATAAAGTACAATTTATTTTTTAACAAACGTCTATTCCATTAACTCATGAAGCATTATTATAACACACACCTACACGATTCAAAGAACAATTCAGTGTACTCTAAGAAAAGTAAGTTCCTGGCATCGAATGGGGATTCAATACTAAAATTGTAATTGATTCAGTGTTTCAATAGCTTGTTTGTAATTCTTGTTTTCGTGAGTTACTCCAGAAAATATTTGTATTACCATAAACGTCCACAGCTTCAGGACAGGAAAGATAGTTTCCCGTTCGTAAAGAGAAAAATCCAAGAAACGACTTACCCTCGAGACTCTGATCGTAACCCTTCGTGAAGAAAAGCATAGCTTTCGCGGCACGTTCCGGGGTTTTCAGTAGACCCTGCCGATCTGGATCTTCGCCGAGTGAGCTCAAAAGTAGCCTGTAACTCCGTGACATTTCCGGAAGCAACGCTTCGCGTGTGGGCGGCCTGTGATCCAGTTCCAAATCGTGATGGAACGTGCATTTTTCATGACCTGTAAAACAGCAAAAGACAATCTAACATTTTCTTATATTTTCACAGAATCTTTTAGAGTCACTGATCTCCATTGACTGTTCCTTTTTTTTCACGCTGAATCGTATTTTAGGAAAATTTCACTCCAATGATTTTGGATTCATTGCCATGAATTTCTAAATTTATGTTTTTTGCATTGATACAGATTATATTTACATACTGATCTAATAAGGTTTGGATTCATAGTGGACATATAATTGCAAATTATTTTCTCCGTATTTAATCAAACTTACGAGAATTATTGCTTCGATACGATCTATCGATCACTACCAGAGTTGGGCAAAATGTAATCTAATTACAAAATCCAAATCACAATGTAATTGCGGAACAATTACAATTACATTGTAATTAACTATTCTAAATTTACAATAAAAATTACGATGTAATTGTAAAAGTACAATGTAATTGTAATTGTGATTTGGATTTTGTAATTAGATTACATTTTGCCCAATTCTGATCATTACGATATACATCTAAACGATTCATTTTTCCGGGACCATTCAGTTTGTAATGAATTATATGTATATCGTCAATAAAAACATTGTACCCATTATAAAGTGTATCGAAACAGGTTTTTTCGGAAATTAATCAAATTCTATAGAATTATTGCCTCGAAAAGACATTTCATTTATCGCAATACAATTGGAAATTTGTGTCTTCTGGTGTAAAGTTCAAGAAGTTTATTGCTCCCTCATAAATTTTAGTATCGGTTCAGTTTATGTATTATTTTAGGTAATTAATGCTTCAAGATTTCAGTTACGACACGTTCACGGACTAATCGTTTTCGCGTCAATTCCGTTTTTTTTTAGAGGGGTTATTGAACGAATAAGATCTCTCGCTCGTAACAATACTTTTGTAACATCAAAAATACGTTATTTTTAAGTTGAAAAAGAACCCGCTTGTGAAACCCGTTCCAAGTTTTCAATTCTATTCGTGGCAGAAGATGTATAAACATCAATAACGTTATTATCGCTCGCTTTGACCCGCGATGACTGACGTTTCGCGACAACAGATCGGTCTCGCGTGCGGTAACGAGAAATCAGCTTTCCTTTTTTAATTATACAAAACCCCTCTGGTAACGTCGACAAGTCTGAGATAACGTGGTCTTATCTTCCATCAAGTCTTCCTGAACACAAACGAAGTACATTTCCTTAAGATTAAGAAGATGAAGGCTAAAAAATGTCATGGTTGCACTCCGAATTCGCGTTAGATTAATGGTTTATCAATATCATTGTATTCTGCTATTATTAGATGTAACTACCGACAAGTATTCTACGATTTTATTGACCCATTTCGATATTTTGTCTGACCCATTAACGTTCTCATTTCTTTCACTTTACTATGATCTCCTAGTTTCTTAAAAACTAATTGGACTTTCGGTTCTTCAACAATTTGTCTACGAGGAAAATATGAAAAACTTGTTATAAAATTGTTTAATGTTTTTCCACGTTATATAAAATGCGATACATCAATTGAGATTCGCAGCAGACATTATTTATATTAGATGTATGCAAAAGTAATGGTCGTCGTAGTTAATAAAGAATTCATAAACGCAGGTATGTACTTTCTAATCGATATCCAAAGTAGTCTTTTTTTCCCAATACAATATTAATACTGTTGCATACTTCGGTTAAATAACCGAGGAACACAGTAAGTAATTCATTAAGAATTCTCGAGACCAGTTTTGTTTCTGTTATTTTTCTTTTTGCTCAAAATGTTCGTCACACACCACTCTACAGGTCTCCCCCTTACTTTCTTGATTAGATATTAAAAATACATAAATCAAAGATAATTAACATAAGATATAGGTGAATATTGCAAAACAAATTCTGCTTTTATCAAATATACTGTCTTAGAAATTGAAGTGTCGGATATACGTGACTTTTGCTGGCGAACGTGTTAACGTAATGCCTTAATTGAGCATCGCGGTAACAATCGATCGATGAAATCTCGTACGAAGCATCGAGCAACGATCGCAATCATTCTTGAGTGTAACATGATGCGTTCAGTGTTGTCTAAAACAGGCGATAATCGCTTAATACTTGCAGTATATCGATTAATAATTATTTGCAAAATATTTGTAAGGAAATGGCAACTTTTATAGAATAATCTCATTTCATCCTTAACGTGTCGACGGTCACAGTTTTAGTATTGTAATAATATCATAATAAAATACATTTGTTAAGAAATGCCTACGCGTTGATTTGAGCAATCCTCATTTTAATTATTACTTTACTGCTAATTTCAGTGACTTTTCATGACAAGTTTGACCTCGAAAAGCTGTTACCTCTATTTGACCAAATTATTTACCAAAATGCGAATTTTATTTCAAAGTTAAGAAAAATTGATTACAAAAAGATAGTAAAAGTTATAACAAGGAGAATATATAAATAGAAATTGCATAAAAGTTTAGACACCTAATTGTTATTTCAGAAGTTTGTGTAGGTATATGTAAGTCACTGTGTATTTACGAGATGCTGAGATATTAAATGTTTCTTCGTGTAATACTAATGTCTCCGGTTCACCGGTGACCACCATCGCAGTCAAAGTGTTTAATCATATTCCATTTGCGTTTTTCTCGTTAACCAGCATAAACCGTATCGATGATTATGAAAGTGGTGCAAGTCGAAAAGCAGATAAAAAAATTAATTTTTCTTTTATTTTGTATTACATCGATTTTATGAAAGAATTTTCGAAATGCAAAATGTACGACTTACACCATTTCCACAATCACCGCCATGGAACAAAAAAGAGGATCCTGGATCACCGATCGTAGGAACTTCAATGCATACTTATATAATAATCAATTTCGCGGTTTCTCATAAAAACGAGTGATTCATTTTTGCTTATATATTCACTTGTGTCGATATCTTAATCACCCTTTTACTGGAAAAAAGAAAAAAAATCAATCGATCCGGCGAACATGCACTGTCCTTGAGGAACATTACGTATGCATTGCAAGATACTCATTGACCTCTCTGTAGTTCTGCTAGACATGGACACGAAACAGACATTGTCTTGTTAGTACGACAATATTCCTTTGAATCACTGAAACAATATCAGGAAAAAACGTTAATTTTTACAGTTAATCAATTAAAAATGACGAAATGGGTACTTTTTAAAAATTTTGTATTCGTTATTCGAAGCTCTTTACCCGGAAAATGAATTTGCCCGCCTCTATTGCTTGGAAAGCTGTACAGAATGCGTATAACTTTAAGGTACCGTAGACCGCACAAAATAGTTATCGAAATACTATACAACAATCCAACAATAATCCACGACAAACACCAAGAGAAACGGGGTTTCAATAACCGTTGAGGAAACCACTTACGTGTAGTTACAGTTTCAATTCGTGAGAACGACATTTCATATGCACCAGGCTAATATTTGCGAAGTAAACATTAAAGAATCATTATTTCACGTCTATTACACTTTCGTTTCACGCGGTCGATGGGCTTGCGCCTGTTGTCGAACTTGTTGGATAACGATTAAAGACTGCGCGGCGAACGCCCGAAGATCTTCATCTTTATTCTGGAAATAATTTATCGCTTGTATAACGCTCGATCAGAGAGCGTGGCTCACGGACGGCCCAATCTGGAGCGGTATTAACGGTGGGAACGGCTGACGGGGGGCGACTTCTGTATAGACTTATTCCGCGGAGGCGTGAAGGATCCAAGGCAGGCTTTGGAACTGATGTATTCACGACGGAAAACTAAGTTATACCATCGCTTGCTAATGAACCGTATCGCGTAATTCGATCGAGTAGACGACGTTCACGTTGCGCACACTTGATCGAGAATTTCTGTTCCACGAGTTTTTAACGATTACCGATCGATTGTTGGAAAATCGATTAGTGCTCGCAATGAGAAATTACGGGGACGGTAATCTTGTGTGTGACTTATGAGTCTCGGAGGATCTAATTGTATGTGCACATTTTGAAAGAATTATTCATGCGCGTGTTCGAAATGGAAAACATCGTTGCATATGTATTCAAGAGATGGTGTGTCTAAGAATCCACTAGATTTGTAGGAAATATTGGAAAATTTAATAGATGCTTCCTTTATATTTTACAATAGAACGTTGATTATCGAAAATTCCTAAATACAGAACGAGAGGACATAGATGATATTGTTTCATCGATTTTTATTGATACACACAGGGTGGTCCTCCTAACGGGACCACCTCAATTACTCGTAAATTATTGACTGTATGAAAGAATAGGTTAAACAAAAGTTGCATGGTATCAATTTTTTTATTATGTTACATTTTTATCATTGATAAAGAAATATGGTTCAAAATATGTCATGTTTCGTTTCATTTTAATCGGAAGAATTTCGGCAATATATTTCAAGCAATTTACTACTGCTCACTTCAGACGGTAAGTATGTGATATAATAGTTTGTATGCAGTATTTCATACTTTATTGAAATTCGGAAAGAAATTTTGGATATTTCATTTAAAAAATTAAAGGTGACCGTTAGATTTTAATAAAAATGAAACATAGTAAAAAACATATTATTGCATTATATGTTACCCTTGACACCATGCAAGTTTTGTTTAAAATATTTTTTTTAATCACCCTGTATATGAAATTGTGAATCTCCTAGACAGTTTACCCAAAAAACCGTTTATCAAATGGTCACCGTTCTTTTTCAGTTATTCTAATATGATTTAAAAAAGTACGAGAGAAATCTTTGAATTCTGGAGCTGTTTTGCTTCGATCCTTCGAGACAAAACTGATGCGATCAAACGGAAATATGCTCTGGAGAAATCGAAATTAATTGTTTAAAAAAATTTAATCCACGGATAAGACAAGACTCGTGAGTTGAAAACATTTTCCTCCCTTCGAAGAAAACGTCACACAAATCATAATTAGTCTAGAGCGGGCTGCTAGAAAAGTTAAAAAGTTATTAACTAGTTTACTAGTTAATTAAATTTCATTTCCTTTAAAACACGCTTGAACCACTGTCCGTAGACACGCGTCCGTAAAGGGTTGAACTTGCTGAACATGAAGAACTAATTTCAAAGATGGCGGACTCCATCCTACCAGAGGCACTCAAAAGAATTGCACGATTAAGCGGAAAGAACTCTATATATCGTTGATAATCGATCAATGGGGGATAACTAATTAAATTACGAAATGCCAGTCGACAAAGGAAAAGGAATGAACGTGATGATTCATCATTGTTCGATCGAGAAGGACGCGTCCACAACGGTGTCCGTTCTCGAGAGTCGGCTCGATGACGCGACAGGTGCACACCAGAATTTTTCCTTTCTTTCCGCCCCGAAATACGAAAACAAAACAAAACAAAAAAGAAGATACAAGAAAAAAAAGGCGTTCTCCCATAGAAAGTCGATAGTCATGCTACGACGATTGTACATTCGTAACGTTACAGTTACGCGTTACGCACAACCATAACTGTACCCGAACAGTTCCCAGGCTTTTTATCATTTTGAGATCAACGGTTCAGATTGACCCGGAAACGAGAACTATGGCGGAGTGCTCTCCAAATCTTTTTCACGGGCCGCGATCTTGATCAATGATAGCAACGCTGCACGAAATTAAATTAAAAAGTCGGTCGAATGCGTGTACGGCGTGTATGCGACTTTCTGTCTCTCCCTTTCTCTCTCTCTCTCTCTCTCTCTCTCTCTCTCTCTCTCTCTCTCTCTCTCTCTTTCTGTATCTATCTCGCGTGTTTCGCTCGTAGGAACAATGAGACAGCAACGAATAAAGCGAGCGGAACTTTATTGTAATGTTGAACCTGTAAATGATTACAAATTTCACACAAATTAACATAGTTTTGTTAAAGTGCACGATTTTTAAATACGCCATTGTGTCAAAATATTTGATCGTTCGTTGAAAATCATTTAAAAGAAAATCAAAATATGATATTGTTAGTATTCTATAATTGGAAATCTCAGACAATTCGTATTTTTTTTATTGGAAAGGTCGAGTTCATTTTTGTAGCAAATGGTTAAACGGTTTTTAGCGGTAGTAAACAGCAGTAGGTACACATGTGTATTCAAAATATACTTAAACAATTGCATTAAAACAAATAGTGTACATATGTCTATCTTTTAATGAGAAAGTACTGTCTCCTGTGTGACCGTGTTCCCTATTGTGTTTGTCACCTGCTGTTTACTTCTATTGCAATACCAATGACAAATTATTTATCTTAAAAGTATGTAGTGATAATAATAACACACTAACACTTAAACTATTACACAACACTTTAAAATTGAAATGTTTATCACAGTACAACGAAATCGAGTTGTAAATGTCGAAGCACTTTAAAAATACTAACTGATGCAATTTGATTAGTAACTCTGTCTCGTACCGCTAAACAGGTTTGTCTGATTGTGTACAACAACGAAAACTAATAACTGATAAACCAAATGTCATATCGCACTGTGCGAATACCCACGATCGATGGAAAGAGGTATGTAGTACAATATCAGTGGGTGTTCATTATTTCGACTTTGACACTGACACTCGTTAGAACTTCGTGCCTTAATGAACATCACAGCCGGAAATTCGAATCAATACAACACACCTCGTCTTTTAACACAAAAATCGAATACTAGAAAAATGAATGAACGTCACAAGCGAAAATTCTACTCAATCCAACACACCTCGTTTTTTTACACGAAAATGAAATACTAGAAAAACTACACGTATCCACAAAACAGCCACTATTCAATGAAAAGGTCGGCGGTGAACTGATCGCAAGAACGGAGGGGTTAACAGTAAAGAACGAAACCCCCGAATAATGTAAACAACACCTCAATAGTAGCGATAACCTTGAAATGAATTTTCGAGGTACATTTCACCAGTGTTGAACCCAAATCTCGACCATTACAGTTCCCAACAAAGGAGTCATACACCTCCTAAAGCCGCGTACTCACCAAGCGAGCGAGCATTCTCACTCAGTGCTCGTTTGGTGTGTACCGCTGAATGATCCGATTCGTGTCGGTACATCAAAAGAAGGACGTGTTCGTCTCGCTTGTGCTCGCTCGCTTAGTGAGTACGCGACTTAACACCCCTCACAGCCATGCAATAATTAAGTACTACCCCCAACCGTATTTACCTTTGCACCATTTTTTCTCCCTAAACACGCAAGAAAATTGCTTCCCCCCGTACACCATCGAGATCCCGCACAAAACGATGCGAAATGATCAAGCAAGTTCACTATCAGCGATACCTGGGGTTGTGGATGTACGCGGTGTCCTGGGCGTTCCCGGCACATCCAAGTTGCTCTCCTCGACGTTCTCCGTCCAGGAGACGGTCCTCAACGGACCTGGCTTCTTAATCACCATGGCACGGTCATCATCGCCGTCGTAATAGCTCTTCTCCTTGATCTTCGTGATCCCGTTCATGGCTGGCCGGCTCCAAACGGTTTCTTGTCTGATCGCTTCTAAACCGACCGAGGGATTTGGTTTCGAGTATAAACCAGGGACTTAAACCGGTATGATTTTGATACCGGTATTATGCTATCAAAGATATACCGATACCGATATATTACCGAACAGCGAAATAAATACCGATGTTTTTTGGGTTTCTTTAAGGGTAGGGCTTATATAGGGTTATATAGAGCGAAGGTACACTGACGTGCAAACTCGGCTTCCGTTAGAGGTAAAAATGGCGTATAAGAAAAGTCTCCTACCATTTAGTAAGTTTATTTCGAGTACTGAAATAAATGTTAAACCGAATGTTAATTTGGCATAAATTTCAATAATTCCCAATACCAAGTGATAGGAGTCCCTTTTCCTACGTTACTTTTTCCCCTAGCGGAAGCCGAGTTTGCTCGTGGGTGTACAATCGAAAATATCGGTATAATACCGGTATTTAACGTTTCGGTAGAAGTCCCTGGTATAAACAGAACTGCGCTCGACAAAAATTCACCGAAAGCGTCTCGACGACGGGGAAAAAGGCACCGTATGTGGGACGGGGGATCGGAGGTGCTGATATTAGGAACGCTACGCCGGGAATCCGACACAATAACGTGTTATCGAACTATTATGCGTTACTATTCGCCATAATAACTCGGCGGCGAGCGCGATTTATCGGTGTCAGTTTCAAACGCGGACTGGAAAGTGTTCCGATGGGGTATCGCGTATTTCACGAAAATGCCGAAAATGAAGTCGAATTTGAACCGATCTCGCAGTTTCTTTTCCTCAATTTTTCTATGAAACGTATTGCAATTTCTAGATTTGTGGATTTCATGCATTTATAGTGTACGCGATTGTTTGAAATTTGGTATTGTCGAATGTTTAACGAAGCTTTACGAAGTATTCGTAAACAAATATTATTTGACATGATTTATACAACATTTATTTGATTTTTGTTTCTGTCAGGTAGTATGTAAAAATTTCTGTTTACATGAATGTTTGCAGGGTAGTTGTTAATTCGAATAATGTAATAAATAAAAATTGTTTCGATTTGTCACTAGATATACACTAGATTTCTCGTTTAAAATGATTGTAAGTTATTCATTGGAATTCTCCAAAGAAAAGTGCTAATAAAAGTATCTGGGACAGTGCAATCAACGATATTACTCAAAACTGCCAAAAATGAAACATAAATATACATGGTTACATGCTGATATAGGTAACCATCATTTTATTTTTGAATTTACTACGAGTTTATATAGCTCTATTATTACTGCTGAATTTTCTTACTCACAGTGGAAGTTAATTACTAAGTTGAAGTTCAATTTTTCTTATTCCGGTCTTCGACGTGAAGTAACGCGGGAAAATTGAATCGTCCAACTGGTGAGAACCAATCACTATTTACACTATGCATTTACAAATACCCATGCAAATTCATATTCTTCTAACCAAATTCTAGAAGACAGAACTTAGACATTTATTTCTTCTGTAAAGAATGTCATCGGTTTCCAAATAAAAACTTCATTCAACTTTTGATACCACTATGCATCACACGCGTGTACAAGTTATAAATGCACAAACATCCATACTCTGATCATTAATTACCGGTGTGTATAAAGAATTATTAATATTACTAGAAAAAAAATGCTTTCTCATTAAAAAATCGTGTTCGATATACAGAATTCGATGGCGGGTGAAGATCAACGCGTCCACCACGTGATTGATCGGAGCGCGTGTAGTCCTCAAAACACCAGGGGGATCAGGATTCCAACGTGAAACTGATGAAACTTACTGTCAGTCGGTTTCGATCACTCGTTTCACCGTAGCAGTCCTCGGATCTCGTCAACTTTTTCCTTCTCTTTCACAGGACTCGAACTAACGATTGAAACTGATCGAACAGCAAGAGCGGAAATAAGGAGGAACTAGTACACCGGCAGCTCGAGGTAAGGACGCGAAACTTAAAAAAGAAAAATCCGGCCGACGAGGAGTCCGAAAGGAAGAAGGACCGCGAAGTCGCACGGCCGAGTGACGCAGTGTGACTGAACCGGCGGACCCGTGGCGACTGCGAATGTCCCCTATGGCTCTTCCGTCTTCGTTTCTCTCTCTCTCTCTCTCTCTTTCTCTCTCTTGAATCACTTTGTCTCTGTCTGTCTCCTGTCCAGCGTATACTCTGCGCCTTTTTTTTTCCTCGGTCGTCTCTTTATCTATAAACTTGACCGTAGGTTGCGCCGCCGCGACACGACACGGCCCCCGAAAAGCAAGATTCCGCGACTGACCAGCTGAACGTCGCGTCCCGTTCGGTATATATCGGGAGAATGCAACCGCGGTACGGTGAGAGTGACATGGGTGAGCGAGGATCCACGACGACTCCCTTCTCCAACGACACGATCCTCCCCCTTCAAAGTACGAAAGGGAAATACCCAGGGGTTCGCGGGGACCGTAGTGCCGCGGACGTTATTACCGTGTCGGTACGTTAATAGTTCTGATGCGACACGTAGCGCCCCGATTGGCGGAACGCGTTCGTGTATCTGGTACATATCTGGTGCGCGAGGTCGACACGGCACGGTTACGTTTTAGCGTACCGATGTTTATCGGTTCTTAACGCAATTATGATTTATAATTACACGATGGATGAGAATACATGGAATATAATGTCGAAGTGTACGTTGTCACGTTTACTTACGGTGCAAGCACTCCTCGTTGAATCACGTATACTTTACGCTGGACCGATCAAGTTATCTTTTATCGTACTTTGATTTAGTAAGTAGAAAAAAGTGGCTTTTGTCCCACCCTTCAAGAAAAAGTTGGATTTTGCCCCCCCCCCCTCCCAGAGTTATACAATTTTTGCGTATTATTTGATATTGCAGTATAATTTGAAACACGACCAACAGCCTCTATTAACAACACGCTTACATTTTCAACGATTTATGACTAAAAACAAAATAAAGTGTGTCTGGCTACGTACAGCCTTTTTCACTGTGGCAGTCGATGTGTTAATATTTTTGCCCCCCGTGACTGATAACCTGGCTAATGGCACGTTTAATTTATTCTGTATATAAGACTGAAATGTGTTTGAATACTTTTGTTATTCGCCATAATTTCTCAACAAAGTAGTCTGGTGATTGTTTATTCCGAGCAAGTGCAATTACCAGTAGTTTACGGTAATTAATCGGTGGAGAGTAGAAATCCAAGAAAATGTCGACGTGCTATCGTAATAAGAAGACAGAAAAATTCAACTCCGCCGGGTTTTCAGAGCGCGAGTCAGAAACTACGTCATCGTAATTTCCAAGAGACCGGTTCCTCAAGCACTTCCCTTTTCCTTCTATTCGCAGAAGGTTTTAATGCACCTTGCGCGCACCGGGTTCGAAGCATGTAGGTATTCAGTGAATCAGTTAGATGAACATTGTGAAGTATAAAAAATTGTCTTCCCCCCACCCCCCAAAAAAACGTCTTTATCTATTATAAGGAAGGGTTTTCAGGTATCCGCCTCTGATTGCTTTGATTTTCGGATGTGTTTAAGAGAATCGAGAAATATAAGTAGGAATATGGTATGGGTATGATTATAACTACTGCAATTGGAGGCTGACACCTGAAAATCCTTCCTTGTTAGTGATTCTTAGTTAAACAATGGGTGAAGCGCCGCCATCTTATTTCAGTCTAATTTAACAATCGAATTACTTTTTACCGGTATTTGATTTTTTTAAAGTGAAATACTGTTTTGCTCATATCAATATTTACTCTTTAATCAATTACGCGATGTATATACATATATCGTAAGGCAGAGCATTCAAGATTAACACTAGGTTTATGGGCACTTATCGTGTAGGTATCTCCACGGCACGCATCAACGAACCCGCAGATTTTCTTTAAAACACAACTTATTTTATTTATATAATACACAATTTATGATCTCTGAAATTAATGCATAGCAATAGAGATAGGTAAACCACATAGAGAATTTCGAGGTTAGAAAGCATTCGAAATGCGTCAAAATGACGCGTCCCGTAAACCTAGTGTTAATTTGTTTGCTTCATAAAAGGTACATACAACGAAACCGGGAAACATGAAAAATATCTCTCTGCCATCAATAAACATACACATTTAAACCATTATAACTTTTTTGATTCAATATTGTAACTATTTTGACCGTTCTAAATACTGTTACAGTAATATTGTGTGAAATCAGAGTATAAGGATATACAGTGTCCCTGAAACTAGCCTGCGTAACACGATATTGATGTGCCATTATAAGTAGTTGTTATAGATAATTAGTAGGTACCAACAATAATTAAAGCTATGATGGCGGCGTTCAACTGGCCATTCCCTGTTTCAGTAATTAAGTTTAAACGTCGATGAGGCTATCGTGATATTCCATCGAAGCTATTAGACTACGAAGGACTCGAAGGCAGACTCCAACCATTGAAGTTACGGTACGCCTATTATACTTCGTAATAATAGATTGAGAACCTCTATCACACTGTTTCAATTTACTATCACGTAGAAATGTTAAAATTATCTACGTACGTACTTGCAGAAATACGTATGAGATGAAATGCTAACAAGTTATGCGATTGAATGACGTCTTTTTCAGAGATCGAACTGGGAGCCAATGACGTATGTACATTACATCTTCACGATTCTAACAATTATAATATAAAAGCATGAATGGTCAGTAACGTCTTATTTTAAAATCAATTTTTCTTCTATGCTTGCTTCAATCACCGATATATGTACTCAATTTTATTAGGCTACGATAAACAAAACGTGGAATTTCACTGATTGAATCATTTGATTATACTTTTATGAATAAAATTTAACAACAAAGCATATTAAGCGTGCGTTAAATTACATTATGCACTGTATTGCTTCTGACGAATCGTTTGTTGCAACAATGTAATTAATTAAAGTTTGTCCAACATAAAGTAGACAGTGGGCGGGAATGGAATCCTACTCACTTCCTTAACTGCATTTAAACTTTGAAGTTTTTGATTAAACTTGTTAATTAAGTTTTGTTTACACTTTACGAAACTTTAATCAATTTTCTGGCAATGATTAGCAGACAGAAAAGATCATAAAAGTGTTCTAAAAAAGAATTTGTAACAATTCTATCTGGACACTTATCCGAAAATGATCAGTCACTCTATTTCCCTGAAGGTGACGTACTCAAGCAGAAATTTGTTTAGTCTGTTAACGATTTTATCAGACTTCAAATAAACTAAACACCTCATTCACACGTATTTAATTCCACACTCATACTAATCATACTATCCTACTAATTTGGTATCTTTCCTTCGTAATATAAAATCTACAAGAACCATATATACATTAAAAACATCACATAAGAAGAATATTAAATATTCTATTAGTCATCGAACGAGAAAGGTAATGAATACTACGGAAACAGTAATAGGAAAATCCCGGCGTGCAAAGTGTTCAAATTGATGAAACTCTTACTACACTAATTTTCGAACAATCGTGTACATTACAAACGCATACAATCAGCAATCTAATAACCATAGTTAGACACGTATTGTTTAACGGTATGAACCAATTAAGGCCTGAAAATTTCTACGTCGCGTGCAACCACTAACTGACGGTGTCCCGGCGAACGTGTTAAAATCATCCTGTTCAAAAGGGGATACGGTGCATTTCAATGCTTACTTCCTGCAAAGCTGTACAAAAGCGCGGGAAATTGGATTCAACCGGGTCCCCCTCGTCGGTATTTCTAGTCGCACTTCTGAAACGAGGTACAAGTGCCAGCTGACCTTCGCGACTCGCAATCAATACGGAGACCAAGTTCCTGGAAGCCTGGTCGGTATACCGTCCGATAATTATCGATTGTGTTGGGCACGTGTACACCGGGGGAACAATTAGATCTATAATAACGGCTCGATAGATCCGTGAAAATGCCAGAGAGACCGTCCCAGCGTTATTTAATTCTTTTGCAACACACTCGGAGTACAAAGGGTTAAACCATGGTCGGCTCGCCGTGCAATGAGTGCGCGACGAAGTTTTTGCGATCGCGGGTACAGGTTCCCTTGAAAACGGAAGAAAAAGTGACGGAATGGAAATCGCATAGAAAACCGAAGTTATATACCATTATTATCGGCGAAGAATTCTCGAGGTCGTTCTCACATAACAACAGAAGGCAAATCAATGCCACAGGAGCAGCGTGGCTGGAGGCGATCGACGAATGGGATCTACTTACACCCCGAACAATGTAAGACGCGGTTTTTACGCGCGGCCATGGAAGCGAAAGAGACGTCCGAGACGGATGACAACGCCTTCCGCATAGCGGCAGGACTAATTGGAGCGTGACTGTGTTTCAATAATACATTAATGTGTGCGTTTATCGTAAAGTTTCTGCGAATTAGAAACGCGGAGAAAAATGTCGAATCGCATGGTTTTGTAAGGATGTATCGGAGGTAGAATCTTAGACTAAAAGAACAATCTCACAAATTTTTATTGACTTCATACCATTTTGAAGATAGATCCGATACATCCTTAATGTCATCAAAGATTGCCGCGATTCTCCTCCTTTAATGGAATTAATCAATTTGGGCAAAACACTGAAACCTCTTAAAAATACGGTTTTTTTTTATGGATTCGGTTATTTCATTTCTCAAATCGTTTTCTTAGTCAGCATCAATGTTAAAAAAAATTGATTTCTTTTTGGTACAAACACTCCTAGCTGCAATATTACAAACATATGGATTGATCTTTGAACCTCAGTTTGTTCAGTTATTATGTATTATACACAAAGATTATTTTTAATTGCAGGCTTTATACATTTACAGAACGTATGAATGTGCGTAATAAACTGAAACGAACATTTTAGCTCAGGATCAATGTTTTTATTTTATTGGTGATCTACTGTAACAGGGTATAAACGTGATATCGTGAAATCTATGTCAGGATGGTCAGCCATTTGTGGGCCTACATTACCGACTGAATATTTCGAAACACTTTCTGGCTTAAATAACGTAGTTTTTTAGGTATGCTCCCACCGTGTGTATGAAGTTTATATGCATATAATTATGCATCGTCACATTTCGAACCAGTTGGTGGACCATACTATATTTGATTATGTATGATTTATAATAATCTATATTATAGACAAATGAGTCCAGTACCTCCCAAATAGCACATGACGTCTTGCAGACGTCCATTGTATGGCTATTTTAGGTGTAAGGCGCATTTAAGGCGTCTACAAGGCTTCACAGAGCTGTCATATGTTTACATATGTAATATATTTATAACTATTCTTATTCTATTTTTTATTCAGCTAAAGCTTTAGTACGTGTCATAAATCTTCGTGCAATTTCAATTATGATTAATCAATCATTCAAAATGTGAGTTTGCAACAAATAATTTGCAACATTAAAGTCTAAGTAAATGACTCGATGTACAGAATTAATGATAACGCATAATAATTCAAAAGAATTTTCATGAATCTTTATTCGGTGTTGTGACAACTGGAAATTCTATACAGTGTTCAAGTTCTCTGCTCTAGCGCGTGCTGCACCCCAATAGAGTCACCTGATATTTATCACTCGCATTTCGCGTTTTCCCCAGCACAGACACCTGATATCGTTTCCCAACATCGTTTCGGTGACATCTAATATGATTGGTATACGAATCTGCGAGTAACACGACGCACGGTGAAAAGAAATTGCAATAGATACGGGAAGGTGTGACACGGAGATCTATACGTTTCTGGTCTGACGTTCAATGAAATTTCTAACGAGACTACACACCATGTAAGCCGCTGTACTGTCACCGATCGCGATTAGTGTATAAAAATGGTGTTACTTTATTTGAAAATTTCTTTTCAAAACGGTATATATGAATCCATCGCGGATGTTTCCACAAATTTTGACTTTCTAAATTGTTTTTCGTGATAGGAATTAACGAGATACTTACTTGCTGTATTAGAGACTTTCTGAAAGTTGAAAATAAGGCTAAAATGAGACTATAAATTCATTCAAACTATTTACAAGATTCTACAATTTGCAAGCAGAAAGTAAAGAGGGCTAACGCAGATAGTACATGACGCCTTCAAGATGCCTATTTTAGGTTTGAGGCGCCTTTAAGCCGTCATTAAGTCGTCTGTGTTCTATCTGGGTAATGTGATCCTCAAGATATCATTTCTATAAAAAATTAAACACTGATGCAACTAATACAGAGTATGAAAATAAGTAAAAAAACTTAATGATTTACCACTGTTCATGCATATTTGTAAAGAGTCATAATTGGGCTATGAATGTCGACCAAATTTCAAATTAAATAAAGGTCTCATTAAACTGTTTCAAACTTTTTCCTACATCGAGTTTCAAACAGCCGTCAATTCTATAAATGCATCTTATAGGTATCCATGAATCCAAGTATCACTAGTAGTTTACTTTAAACCTACAAGAACTATTACAGAAATTCTATATACACCTACAAGTACAACAAAGTAATAGCAACTTCACATACACAAACTACGACATATGTCCCATTAATCTTACATAGTACTGAATGTTATGGAATTTGGAATCACATTTGAAGGATCAGTGAATCTATAAGAATTAAAAATATTAAAAAATACACTTACCGTCGCTCTTTAAGCGACAGGTACGATTTTCGATGAGGTCTTTCGCGTGTCCGTTCATGTAGATGTCCCTTAGAGTCACTTGCACAACTAAAAATAACGGATCGTGCGATTATCGATTTCAACGATTATTGTAATCGACAATCGACTCCCTTTAGAGAGAGTGTGTCGTGCACTAAGCTTGGTTTCGGACAGCAGATTTATATATCCACCGAGTAAGGTCGAAAAACGTTTGATAGGCTCCTTCTACCTGTATCACGCTCAATTTGTTACCACAGTGGAGACAGTTTAAACGCTTACTGAAAGAACAAAGCAACGGGCGAAGACTATAAGTACTTACAGTCCTTGTGACGGTTAGAAAAACGGAGTAATTAAATGTCGCATGTTTGAGCACATTTTTCCATTGCGAGTAACCATTGACATTCGTTACTCATCTCGTACAGACCAAATCGCGTCATGCGACACTACTGACCGAGTTTGGTGAATTTGACATTATACAAAAATACACGTATAAAAAAAAAGGATGAAAATATACAAGTTATCTCAATCGACTTTATCATATGATATATTCCCGTTGTTGTAAGTTAATTTTGTTTTGTCTCTCATTATACATTATTAATAAGTTAGAGTACTATTCTGTTTATGATAAATTATCGTATATGTAAAGTACATGTATGGTAAAAACGAAGGCAAAATGATACAGATTGTATACCAGCACTTATTAGTTTTGTAAAATGAAAGCAGTCATTCACAATCTTATGTTATATAATGTAATCAATGAATTAAAATTTAGTAGTTGTTTTTGTTATATAAACTAGTTGCTCGGAGGTATCGAGCGTGTTATGAAATGAGACAATTTTTATTGTGCGCTCGTGTCAATTATATCTTTCATACACTGGTTGAATGTAAATTGTTTATACGTGTATCTTGCTCCTTGTAATGCTATAATATTGCAAGGTTGCAGTACAAATTGTTTCGGAATGAAAAAAATGTATTTATTGGCAATACAAAAGATTAACATGCTATATATTTTAAATAATTGAAGTCTTAACTGTAACAAGTTACGAACATCAAAACGCGTAATGTGCGTTAAAAAAGCGAACCATATGGTTTCTATTCATTAATGTGTATATTTCACCATTTCAACATTACCACGTGAAAATAAACTATTCTTAATTATTACAAGACAAGCATTTTTTGCAGTTAAAACTTAGTGAATGCAACAAAAATATATTACCAACAGACATATATACTTGTCAATTATAAACTCTGACATCTAAGTACAAACAAAATTAAAGTAGATTAATATAATATATATCTTGAAATGAAATATCACAAAATGGAAATAGTAGTTGCACTGAAAGACTATTTTATGTTTCGGTAGAAAAAACTATTTATACGGTCTGTAATTCAGTCTAACGGTTTAAGAAAATATGGATTTCCTTATAAATGGTTATAAATGTATCATTCGAGATAAAAATGCTGTTATAAAAAATATGTTTCTAGACAATCGATGTTACTTAGAAAGATGAAAAGATTAGTATCAATTTCTAATACTGTAACCAAACCTAAAGTTTCATGTTTTCATGTCCCCCCACTACCACCATCGTACGGTAAAATTATATCATTATTTCGTCTCAATAGATGAAACAACTTCGAATTTGATGTCTTTCTTGTTTAATTCTTCAATTAATGATGTTTTAGCGAATGCACTACCAGGAGTCAGAACACCACCGCTAAAATAATAAATCGATGTAATTAATCTTTACGACAGGGTCCATTTCGAAACATACACCATAAATGAAACGAAAGTCTAAACATACTTCTCTGGTATCTTATCAGATTCTTTAAGAATGGTCATGGCTGAAAGCAATAGCATCGTGCATGTGCCACCATATCCTGGATCGACACCAGTGACTTTAGTGATTAAAACTTTATTTGGTGGATCCTTATGTTTATCGGTAGGCTCAGCCGATTTTTCGGTCCAACCTTCTGCTTTAAATGTCATTGCGAAGTGAGTATTTTCCATTACGTTTTTCGATGGACCTTCATAACTTACGTATCCACAAGAGAAAAATGAAGGATACTACATGAGATTCAACAAAATGTTAGCATCACGTGTTACTATTACGTAATACTACAGAAAATACAAAAAAGACAATATACCTTCAGCAATAAGTTGCGGCCGAATTCGAATTTGGACAATGCCGCAAAAATAACACCAAAAATAATAGTTGTCAAAGCAGTAAATAACGAACTGTTATTAAAACATGAATATTAATTAATACTAAATTCTTATTTTATATTGATTGAAAATTAGAAACTTACTTGAATGTAACGTATGACCCAATTTGTACAGGTCTTTGTTTATATTTTTCATAGAAGAATCGTTGTGTGCGTAGTGCAATAGCACGATCAGACCCTGGAAATGGCATGGACCATCCATTCGAAATAGATTTATGAAGCAAGCCCCTGAAATAAGTATTATTAATATTAGAAAACAAGGAACGGCTACATACGTATGCATTCAATTCTGTTTTTACACGATACATGCAAAATATAGACCATAGATATGCAAAAATTGAGGATTGTCTTCACATCGTAAAAACCAGTAATAATAATACGATAAACCAATGAAGAAATTTTTTTAACTAAGTGCAAATTCCCAGAAAAATAAACGGGAATATTATTTCTTGGACACTTACGCTTAAGTGAATATTTTTAAAATGTTAAATTTATTGATTCGCGTTAGATCAAACAAATCATACAAAATACACTTACTTTTTTTTCTAGACTATATTAAATCAAAATCATGCAAAAATAATCCATATAAAAACAGAATTAAGTGTACTTATGAGAGATATTATTACTCCCAACCTCTTTTTCAATTTAGGCTGGAACGGGGGTAACTTTTCCGGATACAACTTGCTACGCAATTCATGTAACTCATTATGATGGGCTATACCATAAACAGCTGATTCGTAGGTACCATAGTGTAACCTGGCACTATCTACTTTTGTGGTTGTCCAAGTAGTTAAATATGATTCAATTGTATTGACTTCACCGTTAAACTTGTCTTGAGTAAAAATTATACCAAGCTCGCTTGGAATAGAATCAAATCCACAAGCACTTATAATATAGATACCAGCTTCTCTAGCTTCTTTATCATATTTGAGTTGTACCGTCTCTATAAACTGTAATACAAATAAAGGATTAAAGAGTCAAAAGGTGTGATTGATAGGCTTCTTGGTACCACCACTTATGAACATTTAATAAAAACAGATTTATAACAAGACCTGTGGTTCACCACTGACATCAACTTGGTGAGTACGAGTAGCAATGCAAGCTTTAATAACTGGTTCTCCATAAAATCGATATGGGCCACAACAATTAACTAGTACTTTGGCTTGTTTTGTCATTTCTTTCAATGATTCCTCATCTTTGAGATCAGCAATTATTATGGGTACATTTTCTGTAAAAAAAATTAAACCATCATTGAATTATTGTATCATTGAATTATGCAATACTTATCATGCATGATGTTACTAAAAATAACCATTGTATAAAAATTAAAAGATTAACCAAGTTGAGTTCATTTATAAGAGTAATTAATGTACTAAGTTTAACAACGATATTACTATTAATATAATGCTCTACCAAAGTATACATAAATAAAAAAGGGCAATACTGTAAATTAATTATATACTTGTATGATTATCAATTTCTGTAATGAGATAATTTTTTAAAACACAATTTACAAATAGTATGGTATAGAAAAAAATTATTTTACCAATGTCAGCAGCAAGCTCTGAACGAATTGCTTCTAAAGCTTGCTTACGACGTCCAGAAATACCGAACTTGATTTGTTTTTCTTTAGCCAGTTGTGCAGCTACCTGCACAGCATGTTTACCAGTGAAACCACTAGCACCAAATATAACAATATCCAATCTTTCATTTGCCATGATAGCAGTATCTGTAAAATATTTATATTTCAATATTATTACCATAGTTACTTTAATTGTATGATTATAATGTAAATCTCTTTTACATAAATTTAACTCAAAAATATGACAAAATTAAAATGATGAATTAAAATACAATTAATTATTGTAAAAAAACAACTGTATTCTTCATAACAATTAGAAATTCTTCAATTTCATTTAATAAAGTGTTGTACCACATAGTCATACAGAAATACATGAAATTTTAAATAAGTATGCACATTGAATTAGACCGTGTCAAACATGAAACAAAGGAGGGTGATAGGAAATGGCCAAATTGGTAGTTGTTCATTTTAAATAACCATAATTTGATAACTTCTATGTAAATAAATACAGAAAATGTCTGGTTCTTATATGATTATCACAGCGTATTATCGGCAAGGATATACTCATTAATAAATTCCTGCGTCACAAGGTCACAGTCGCAAAAATCTTCCTTATTCTATTTAGCGTATGACGCAAATCTTACGAAAGGAATAATTTATGAATTTCATACCCTTAAATTGTTTATTACGTTACCTTCCTAATTCCTATGTAAAATTGAAGACAGCTGGAGAACTGTTCGGAAACACTTGTAAGAACGATTAAATAGTGTTATCTTTCTCACAGTACGTCTAAATTCATAAATCTGACTCATGTATAATAATGTACTTTTTTTACTGTGAACATTATATCAGAAGTCATTTATAAATTGTATATACGACAATTAGAAAATTTAGTTGATAATAATGCTTTGCAAGATTTCCAGCTGTAATATTGTCCCGAATAATTTGGCAAGTCATTTCGCCGGAAATTTAATTTTGACACATTTGAACGTGGCTAGTTTGTGATAATTCAGTGTAATTAGATAATAAATGGTAACTTTATTTTTGTCAAATACGTACCTTATTTTGAACAAAAGAAATAGATCTGTAACTTTTTCGCCGACACGTATTAAGACGAAGTACTAAAAAACGTAGCGGAGTTTAATCTTCCTCTCTCAATTGCGCCTCTTCAACAACGTATCGATAGTATCGAATTGGGTATACATATACTGCGTATACATACGCAACTATGTACTGAACTTACTGTACTACGGTAGAGGGGATTTTTTTGTACGAATGGAAGAGTTTTTTATATGGAGAAGATATATACTGATATACATACATGCATCGGGTATGCGGCATGTATTCATGTACGCATGTGAGATACACAGTATGTATATGTATCAATAGTATGTGCAATTGTCGAACTACGGTACAGTAATCTTTCAGCGATATATTATAAACGTTGTGCATTGAAATTAAATTAATTGCAAATAATACTATCATATTCACAAAAATATTACTATCATATTATATATACGTAATTCAAATGAACGATCAAATAATATAAACAACATACATATAGTGTTGTGATTTTAATGTTAATGTTTCAAAGAATTTCATTTATTGTATGGATTGATAATTTAATAAAGAGTAAGTCTAGTGAATATTTAGATTATTCATTCAACGTTTATTACATTTATGTACTTCAATATCTCGGTAAGCGATTAATTAAATGTATCTTTATAAGTAATAAAATATGTTCCATTTTAATTATACGGTATTAAATTATTTTACTACATCATTTATTTCATTTTCTTATATTATATGTACAACATACTTTGCTTTATTATTCACGGTCTGTATTCAGCTAGTAATAAATTATAAATAGCTCACTGTTTAGAATATCACTTTGCAATTAAAAACCTAAACTAGCGGATTTCTATGGTAGTGTGATTTTCAATGTATTAACTTTGTCTTTTTCATATGTGTATGAGACATAATGTATTCTTCAATGTATGTAATTCGCACAATTTTCCCTTTGTTCTGGCCAAACGTGATCACATGTATGTACTATTATTTACAGAAATGCATGCTAAAATTGTAAAATTTCTTTCTTTGCTGTTGTTTGGTTGGCTTCGTGTGAATAAAAAAAACTACAAAATAATTTCTTTTTTGTCTGCTTTTCAGCCTAATAAAGGCATATATTTAAAAAGAATTTTGAATAGAAAATAACTGACGCTACACGGTTCGTAGCAATCACGTGATTTTAGGTTGAAAACAATTAATGCGTGAATACAAAAGCTTATCACTTTCATTTTCTTCTTCGCGGATATAAAATTCGCAAATGTAATATTCTTGTTTATGGAAATATAGGGCAATTGATCATCGCTCTGTACCATCCTAATGGATAAATCACAAAATACAAATGTTCTCGCAAAAAACTTATGCAGTTTACAAATCCTTACGATAATTTACGATTTAATTGAGAAATATTAATACTCTTTCAGAGATATTGATCGTTGAATGATTAAAAACTGTTTTCCTCGTTCTAGTCACATTATCATAGTTATATTCAATCATTCTTAACTGAAGCAAAACTATGAGTACTAGAGTCTTTTCGTTTATTCTTTCTACAAGAAAGCAGAATACTATCCCAGTAACTCCAGAGTTAAATATACATCGAATATAACTATCGCCTTATGCTAATATTTACAATATCTCACATCGTTTCAGAATAGGATACAAAACTATGGTACTTTAAAAGAATGAACGCAAAAATAGAATTCTTATCTACTTTTCAATTGCGAAAGTATAAATTCTATAAAAGAGAAGAAAGTTAGTATTATTTTCCCTTTTTTTCTCTCTTTTTGAGAATATGTGATCATCTGTTTGTCAAGTATCATATTTATCATCTTGTTCCTAATTGTACAATAAATACATGCGTTTATCGAGACAGCGCAGGATAATGTACGCTGCATATCATCACGGAAAGACGTCATCTTTATAACTACATACTTCTTTTGATGCAAGATCTCGGTGTAGTTTCAGTTGATAGAAAATTTATGTAATGTCGACTAATTTGTACAATTTTATAGACATCATTGTATTCAGTAAAACGCTGGTGGTTTACTATCTATTGCAGTGCAACACGATATTAATTAATCACTGTTAGGTAAGTTATGGAACTACTAAATCAATCGCAAAAGTCAGAAGGCGTATGCTGGAAAACATAGTCTCAATTAGCGATTAACTGTATACAGGCTAAACATCTATTGACCATACATGATCGGTATCGAAAAATGCAAAATATGTTACATGCGATTTAGGAAGGCGTATAGTTTTGAATTACGAATTCCAACCTCGTACGTGGTAATATATACTTACAAAAAAAGAGACACAAATTTGATTCTCCGTTCGTTATCATATGAATCTTGCTATAATTGCACTGTAATAAAACGGTATCGAATATATAAACATAATTCCTCGCACGTATGCCATAATAATAAGCGAATACAAACTTAAAGATTCGGTATTACTGTGTGTTGCAAGACATCTGACATGTGTATATATATATATATATATATATATATATATATAAAGAAGTATTAATTGTGCACTAGGAATATATGTATCGATTTGTTATCTTGCACAACCTCTCCACTAGAAGTCTTAAAAAGACCATTCGATCATAGTGGACCTCTTTTCCATGTTTCAAGTAAGCATTTGGAATAGACTTTTTATACATAGGTACAAGTCACGAGTGTTACTAAATTACAGAATAGACTGTGTAAAGAATTTAGCGTATAGCCACATTTAAGCGAGCAATAATGTACAGTGCTCTGTCAGGTAAATTAACACAACGCTCCGTCAACGATTACAGCCGCTCGACAACACACTCGAGCACGGTGACAAGGAAGGAGCACTAGGAGTTAGCGTTTGGCGGAGGAGGTCTTCGATCATAGTCCCGTCTATAATCTTTGTTTGGTCGCCAATCACTAGGATAACCGTCTCCAGGATAACCCCGACCTCTAAAATGGCTTGGTGGAATATCTGATGGAGGGTATCCACCGCCACCTCCACTACCATAACCTCCTGGACCATACCCATAACTTGGTGGTCCTGACGGATATCTGTAATAATCGCTGAACACCAATCTTATGAACTTTATTTCCTTACAGAACCTCCTTATATGTGACTTACCTTCTTTTATCGTTCATGTGCATGTTACGATCACGATCCCTGTCCCTGTCTCGATGATATCCACTGGACATACGTCCGTAAGAATCGAAGCGATCGCGTTTATGGTCACCAAATCTATAAATTAACCGACAATTATAATTCAAACTGTAAAACAATTTAATACTATTAACGTACAGGATCTTCAAATGATCCGAATATTATCAACTATACCTTCCGTCCCTCATGTCTCTTCCATCACGCGACATCCAATGATCATCTTCTCTGCTACCGCTATAATGTCCACTTATACTGTAACCACCGCTGTCTCTTCTGATCCTCTCGTCTTTGCCACCACTCATTCTATCTATACTCCTATCACTGTGCGGTCTGTCTCGATCTCTGTCACGATCCCTGTCTCTTTTTACATCTTTATGTTTCGATTCTTTCTCTTTATGTCGTGGTGTGTCCGTACTGTTAGTGGTACTTGACGTAGAATTCGGAGTCGATGTAATAGGAGTAATAGTAATAGCACCAATGGTAACCGTAGAAGTATTGCTGATATTGCTTACAGCAGATATAGCTGAGAAGTGTTTCTTACTTGGCGTGCTACTATTAGAATTTTCTTCCATATCTTCGACTCTACGTTTTTGTAATCTACTTTCTTTATTAGTATCTACTTGTTGTTTATCGATATGTTTCTCGTATGGTTTATCAATATGCTTCTGTAAAATGAATTATTACAATCGTTTGTTCATAATATTACTCTAATCATAACACGTTGCATGAATTTACAATACCTTGGCGTTACTAGGTTCTTCCTTCTTTTCTGGACTCGATGTAGCGCTTGTATTGCTGTCACCGCCTTTCTTCGTTGCATGTTTATATAATTTATAAAGTTTTTTTGCATCAAACTCTGTAAACTTTGACACGAAATACCATAAATTGCTCCTCCATTCTTTAATTTGTTCTGGGTCTCTGTATTCTTCTAAACAGGTATTTATCTGGTTTCCAATTTGAACAAGGCATTGCCTTGTGTGGGCAACTTGTTCAGCTTCGCTTAAAGACTGATCAGGCCTGTCTAAAGCCTTGAGTGCTTTTTTCACAGGTCTCATTTTTTCTTTACACTGTACAAAAGAATAAATGTATGGTTACACTTCATATTTAATGTATATATAGTACATGTTACGAAAATCAATAATAACCTCATTAAATATGGAAGGATCTAGATCTCCAAGAACATCAAGAGCTCTTGGTTCATTATTAGCAGTAAAATGCATCGGACCCACAGCTTGCTTAGTCTTTTTAGCCTTTTTGTTTTCCTTCTTTTCTTTCTTAGCTTTCTTATCCTTCTTCTTCTCTTCTGGGACATCTTCAACTTCTTCTTTAATTTCCTTTTTAACAACTACGTCTTCTTCTTTTTTCACAGGTGGCTTAAGTTATACGAATATTTAAAATTCCAAATACCACTTTATGAACTATACAATACAAAAATAAATATCAAATGTACCTTGTCCATTTTCGATTTCACTTTATTACTTTCATCGCCTGAACTATCATTTTCTTCTATAATTTCTTTCGTGATTGCATTTTTTATCTCCTTCGGCTTCCTTGGTTTCCTTGTTTTAGGCTAAAAGAATTTGTAAAACTTAAGACAAGTAGAATTAATACTAATTTGTCGTTATTGCAGCATAAGATTAATAGACAGGAATATGTAGAACGGGAGAAAAGAAAATTCGGGAGTTAGAATTCACCTTATAATGGTATTCTGGTTGTGGAGCAAGGACATAACCCTGTCAGGATAATACAAAGGTATAAAGGTGTTCTTTATGGATTTTCATGACAAACTAAACAGTACTTCCTTACCACTCCTAGTTTGGTATCAATTTGTTTCTTCAGTACTTTCAACAGGTATTCGGCTCGTGTATTGATTTTCTTCAAATGCAGCTTACTACTATTTGGGAGAATTTTGTCGCCAAGTTTTAAACTACTATCCATTTTTATCGCTTCCCACGAGCCCATGCCATGTTGGTATATACCTCTGAGAAGTCTGGAGTCATCTTCAGGAGTCCATTCAGTGTCGAAATTTGCAGGCTTTAATCTGTACAGCAAATAAAGTATAAATATGCATGCTCGGTAAAAAAAATCTGAAAAAGAAAAATACACTTACTTAATGTCGATATGCCAATTGGACCGTTGTTCAGGATCTGGTGGTAAAGCTTGTTCCAAGGGTTCTAGTTCCTTCACCGCTGCTGAGAACGATTTTGCGTTAACCATAACACCGCCGATCTTAAACGTAGGACCCCGACCTCTTTTACGGCCCGGCCCTTTGCCCTCTTCTTCTCCTTTATTTTCTTTGGCTATACTTTCGAATTCAGATAAACAAGCTTCACATCTACTTCTCAATTGATCTCCTAAGAAACGTAATTCCGACATTGGTTTTTCTTGCAGTTCGGCGTCCGCAGCGATGTCGTCCAAGCGTTTTAACGGAGCAGGGAACTTTTTATAACTTTTAACGAATCTTCGTATCTATATAAAAGAAAAGTTATTTTTGTTTTAATGTACACTAACAAATCTTTAATAATGTGACACATACTTCTGCATCAGTGAAGCTTTTTATATTTTCCCGTGGTGTAACTCTCGGCCTGCCTCTCTTCTTAGGCCGTTCATCGTCGCTACCTTCAGCTTCACTTCCCGAATCTTCGCCTTCTTCACTATCATCGGCAGATGTCTTTTTCCGTTTTCTACCCCTTCCTGAATATTAATACGCGTATCAATTATATCTGCCTGGAAGAAATAAGTATCTAAAGTATACATATATGTATATATGTATATATACCTTCACTTTGATTTATCTGCTGCAACGTTTTCCGACTTCTTGGTGGCAAGTACAAATCCTCCATTTCTTTCGATTTCTCTTCTTCTTCCACTTTCTTTCTGAAATTTTCTGGGATAATTTCCGCCTAGAGTAAACCAATCCATACACAGCACATGTAGTAAAATAATGTTATTTACTATAAACAAAAATATCGTGAAGTATTTTATATTTAGATATAAAGTCAATCTTACCCAATCTTTACTCTCATCGTCATTGTCATTTGGCTGGCTAACAGGTTCAGATTCTTCTTCGAACGCGGCGAAACTAGCTACTTTGAATGCAGACAATAATTCATCTCCTACCGTTGATGGTCCTTCGTCTCTCGTTTCTGCTCTTCTCAGAATTTCGTCGATATCACACTAGTTATACAGAAAATAACGGGAACTTACATTTTTGTTTCACTTTCATATAAATTTAATTTACAATAGTGTAATGATTCGTAAATATTACAGTCGGTTCTTCATCTCCATCTTCTTCGTCTTTAAACAAATCTTCGGCGCCAAATTTCAAAATAGCATTTAGATCTTCCTTGTTAAATGGATTGTTATTAGTTCCTCCTGCATTCTTTTTATCTAATACTGTTCGACCAGTCGTATCCATCCGTTGAATAACAAGATGATCGAGAACCATCTTTTGCTTTGCCCTTTCTACTATTTCCTCTTCCACAGAATTTTTCGTTACTAATCGATAAATATTTACCTATATAATACGTAAAAAAAAAAATTTAATAAACATTTTTATTAAAAATGGGACGAGTATAATAATGATCAGTATAAAAATATATAAATACCTGATTTTTTTGACCAATACGATGTGCTCTAGCTTGTGCTTGCAAGTCGTTCTGTGGATTCCAATCTGAGTCAAATATAATAACTGTGTCGGCAGTAGCCAGATTAATACCGAGACCACCTGCTCTAGTTGACAACAAAAAGCAAAAGTCTGGCGATCCCTCTGCGTTAAAATGATCTAAAGCTTGTTTCCGTAACTCTCCTTTAATACTTCCATCTAACCGTTGGAATGGAAAATGTTTCTTTTGCAAATATTCACCGAGAATATCCAACATTCGAACCATCTGACTGAATATTAATACCCTATGTCCTGTTTCACGTAATCTTACTAACAATTTATCGAGAAGAACTAATTTGCCAGAGCCGCGAATTAATTGCTGTATATAGTCTTCATAATTGTCTCTCCTATCGTTTTCGGTAGGTTTTGTGAGAAACGCGTGATTACAGCATTTCTTTAACTCGATAACAATATTTAAGAAAGTCATTGTGGACCCCTTGACACCTTTTCGCAACGCGTTATAATTTTTTGTCAATATCCATTTGTAGTATTGTTTCTGCAAAGATGTCATTTCCACGCGTAAGATTTGTTCGACTTTAGCAGGTAACGATTTTTCGACGTCTTTTTTAACACGTCGTAATATAAACGGTTCCAATTGTTTATGTAATTTGGAGTATCCTTTTTGAGCCGCGTTGTCGTGTTCCTTCTCAAACTCTTCCCACGAGTTAAATCTGCAAGGAGAAAAGAATCGGTATAATCTTATTATATAGATAAAAATATAAATTAAATATACAAACAGACGGTCCTTATATTGTAATGCTTTAAAAGACATTACTTGATACATTGGTTACAATACTCGTACAAAAATTCACTAACTTAGTAGGCATTATGAAGTGTAGTAAGGCCCACAATTCTTTTAAGCTGTTTTGTAGTGGAGTACCAGTTATTAGAAGTCGGTGATTTGTATGAAATTCAGCAAGTGCTTTGTATAAAAGGGAGTCGTCATTTTTTAATCGGTGCGCTTCGTCTACTAAGAGCACGGCCCAATTTAAAGCTCCCAAAAATGCTTTGTCTTTAAGTACTATTTCGTACGTAGTAAGTATGGCATTGAATTTCAATCTCTTAGAACTATAACACCATTCGTATTCCCTAATCTAGAAAAAAATCACATAAAATATAACCATTAAAATGATTATTAATATAAAAGCTCAGAGAAAGAATAAATTGAAAAATAATACTTACAACATTTCGGGAAGTAACGTCTCCCAAGTATGTGACGAAATTCATGTCTGGTGCCCACTGTGACATTTCTCTTTGCCAGGAAGTCATTGTAGAAAGAGGAACTACTAATAAAAATGGCCCATAAAGCTGATGTGTATGGAACAAGTAATACAGGAAGCATATTGTTTGTATTGTTTTACCAAGACCCATTTCGTCTGCTAAAATAACACTGAAAATACACAAAATTCGTAAAAATTCACAAGACACAATACATACAAACTTTAGATTTCCTTCAATTTCGTAAAGATACTATACCTATTTTCTTTACACCAAGAATGAATCATCCAATTCAGTCCATCCATTTGATAATCTCTAAGTATTAATTCTCGTCCTTCACCCATGTACTCTGGTTGTCCTTTTAATTGATGAAATTTAGGTCTTGATTTCAGAACTTTGCAATGTTTGCTCGGCGTTCTCTTCGAGTCTTCTCTATCACGAAATTCTTTGATTTTTTCCGGCCACTTCTTGACAATCAGTGCTCCATCTTCCCATGTCGCGTCGGCGTACGGTAAACTCTCCCACTTACAGTAATAGTCCGGATGGTCAGAGTCGGGCTTGTTGTAGTCAGCAATAATTCTTTCAACGTTATTGTAACTTTTCAAGAGATCTTGCTGAAGTTCCATTTGACATTCGAAGTAATCTATGTCTTCGGGCCCCGCGTAGTCCCTCCATTGCTTGATTTCCCGTTCTCGTTTAATGAAATTATCCAATTTCTTTAGTCCTTTCACTTTTTGTGCTTTCAACGACTCTTCTGACTCCCATGTATTGTGAATGTGAGACCATCCTTTCCATTTTATCAGAAATTGTACTTCAGTTTCTTCATTGCTCAAATCTTCTGGATTAGGGTCTCCATTCTCTTCAACAGCATAAATTGTTGTAACATTCCCTGTGACTGAAGAAAGAGATATTATGATATAATGTTCGGAAAAATGTACTTAGCAATTCGATCGACAATTGTGTAGATAACAAACCTCCTTTTTTACCAACTCTTTGTGCCAAAATTCGTTCAATTGTTTCTGCATTATCAGGTTCTGCAGTTACAACACTACCTTCTTCAACTTCCACCAAATCCTCACTGTCAGTTCTTTCTTCACTCTCCTCTTTATAACTAACTGCGGTACCGCTTCTTCTTGTAACTTGTCTGAAATATATCAATTTATATTTGGTCAACATTCATTATTACTGTATTTTAGTCATGAAATTTTCATTTGTTTTCAGAATACTTATTGATATTTAAATAGAACGAATCAGATACCTTCTATTATCGTCACTGTCAAACGACGAATTTTCAGATGACTCTGAAATTCTTTTCTTCCTAACTCGGGCGTTTTCTTTCGCCTTCTGTGCTGCACGCCTATTCAACGATTTACTAGGTGGAGGTCTGCTACTTTCGACATCATCAGATTCAGAATCTGAACTTTCCGAATTCCAGGAATTATGCGAACTGTAAAAAAAATTAAAAGCAAAAATAAAGAAATTGAAAATATATGTATCATATTTATAATAGCAATTAAATAAACTATCGACTTTAACTTTATTAATGATACTTGATACCTAAGGTATTTTTTTCGCTTTTTCCTATATCACGTATAAACTCGGTTATTATATAATTTATTGAAATTATATGCGTAACGCAAAAGAACTTTTTAATAAAACATTAGTAAGTCATAAAAAAAGTAACAGGAATAATTTGTAAAAATTTTAGCTAAACAACAGACAATATTGCTTTCATTCTTATGATAACAATCATTGTTCCTTATTTCTATCATGTGACGATATTTTCTGCATGCTTATTTTTTAATTCAATAAATTTAACGAATACAACATACAAATGTGATATACAAATGTGACAGAATATAATTTAAAAAAACAAAACGGAAAAATTCAATGGTGTACAAAACTTTTTAAATTTTAAGCCTCTAAAATAGAAACTAAAAAACAAGGATATTATACATTATAATTAAACTAACACGAAATATGGAAGCACATTAATACACAATAATACAGATTACAGTCAATGTAGAGTGCTACACACACACACACACATACAAGAACACAGAAGCTTAGGAAAATGATTATTGCTACTAAAGGTATAAGATACAAACCTACTAAACAAACATAGTAAATTACCTATAATCTAAAATGCAGAAACTGAGTATTGATATAAGATATATATATATAAGAATATTACAATTTATGAAAGATATCTTCGTTAATACGATTTGAAGTATTATTCTTCACGCTTGAAAGCATATTTTTAAGAAGATGTAAATACAGAAAAAATATCATTTTTTCAAAGTACGCATAATATAAACCTACAAATCATCATATTGTTGGAAATTATAAATGGTAATTCGATTTAAAGTTTATTACGAGAGAAGCATGAAACGGATTTAAAGACTCAATGCCTGTTGTGTGAAATCTATAATTTGATCTAAACGAAACATAGTACGCAGAATTACGGAATTTATACCTTTCTATAGTTATTTAATGAAGTTTCTGGTTGTTACTTACCTTTTCTTCTTAAATTTCTTCCGACTATCGCTATCGCTTTCACGTTGTGTCGCAAGCCTTTCAGGCTCTTTCCTAGACCGCCCGGATCGCCTGATGCCATATATGTCGGGATTTTCATCCCATTCACGACTAGACTCATTTTTAAGCCTAACTTTTGTTTCTGTGCTGTGATTTGAACTTTTGCTCTGGAAGCTATCGCTTTGTGCAGGTGCATCCGATTTCTCTGATTTCTCAGAATCAGAGCCTGATCCAGACCCGGAACCACTCGAGGAGCTAGAGTCACTGCATTAGCAGCCAGGTAACGGTTTTATACTTCACTAATCTTGTTAATACAGTGTAGAGTAGAGTTTCAAATATTTCGAATAATCAGGTACAATGAAAAGTATCAAATGTTCTTCAAGCATATGACTGATGACAAATCAGTAATTTATTATCGCAAATTGTAAATTGTGTGAAACTTTCTTACGTTTTTGTTTCCTTGTTTTTTTTTATTAATTCAATGTTATCAGTATAAGAATGTATGTAACAACGGATAACACATTTATTGCTATACAATGAATAATAAACACGTTCAACCCGAGAGCACACGCGATGGGGTAAAAAATTATCAGACAACTTTTTATAACACTATCACCTAGATGCGTGTATATCTGTATAATCGCTATCAAGCGTGATCACGTGAACTATTTTTACGCATGTGCTTCTGGGTTGAATATTATGTAGAATGTATTGTTAAAATATCACTATTTTCACTCTACCGAAAATACTCTCCAAGTTTTATGCGAAAATAAGACTGTACATTGTGTTTCTGCATAATCTAAGGTGTCATACACTATCCATAATTTATTGGGATAACTTGATTTATCGATAAAATGAGTAAAAGCAGAATACTAGCTTACCCAGTGCTTGAATTGTTTTAGAATACACGGAAACAGAGACTATTGCATGAATAACAGAAATCTGAAGATTATGCTTAAAAAAATTTGAAGGGATACATTAAATTAGCATGATTGTCAAAGCCATGTTAATGCTATATAAAGCTATAGCAATACACAAAGTCAAGTGATACCAATCTTTAAAAAAAATCCCTTATACATCAGAAAGTCAAATACATTATTACAGAAAATGCTATCATATTGTTGCCATTGATGATTGAATATCGGTTGCTATTATTAGCTCTGGTATGCTAACGCGAATTCGTACTACGTAACACTCTAGAAACAAATAAAAAAGTACATAACAAACGATAACAGCACATAAAAAGAACGGAATTATATTCGTTCACACGATGATAAAATGTAATGACAGTATGATATGCATAAATAATACAATGAGAAATTTCTCAATGTATCAGACTCTCTGAAGCCAAAGGGACACACCAAACCAATATTTATACCCACCTTTCTGATCCTGAACCAGATCCTGTATTGCTCCCTGAAGAAGAGCTATCGCTCTTACTTTCATTCTCAGAATCAGATCCAGATTCCTTGCCAGACTCAGATTCTAACGTTTTCTGTAATTCAATTAGACCGATCTAATATCGCTTAAATTTGAATAGTAACTAAAAGTCGCAGCGTGTTGTTTGGAATAGTTGTTTCATTAAAATTTACGCGCAAATTTATTTGAGTTACATTATTCGTATTCTCCGGAATAATAATTCTCTGATAAATTTAATTAACTGTGCTACTCGTAATGATAGATTTGTGCTACATTTTATTCATATTGTACATGATATACATATTGTAATCGATATAATTTTCACATTGAAAAAATAAATTATGTATGACGAAGTAGTGCCATCTATCAATGTAAGTATCTTTCCGCCATTTTATGAATCTTGTCCACCATTTTGTAATCCCAAAAGACTTAATTTCCCAGCTCTTCGATGCACCTGGCAGATACGTTCTCGAACGTTTCAAATTATGTTACATATTTGTGTGTACTCGAAACCACATGTATCCGAACATTATATTAATACCAATAGTAAGATATATTAAACAATTGGATAAATCAAAGCATGATTACTAATGCTAAACATTATCATGCTAAAGGTAAGCTGATGAAACTTTGAAATTATCGTTTCAACACTATCAAAGCCTTCTATGAAGTATTTAAAACTCTGCTGGAGTTCTTATAACTGATTAGCGTTAGATACATAAGGCTGTGTCCTGTAAATAACCGATGTAAGGTATAGTGGGTATCTTAAAAGAATAATATAATTCACCATTATTCGAGTACTTTATACCTTTATTGAACAATTCAGCAAGTACATTGTAAGCAACACTTGACTGAACTTAATCTACGTTTCTTCTGTTAATAGTATATTACACCACAAAATTCATGTGAAGAAAACTCATACACAGTAATTTTGTACAAACTATCATCAAAATATGTGTCTGATATAAGACTGATACTTTATGTACGCTTAAGCATAAATATTATTAATAGATTCTAAAGGAATAACCACATTTTATGTTATAGTAATTACCACACATAATTCTGTTGTGTGAAGCACAACATTGTTTGAAAGTAGATGACATATAAGATACAATAAATAGGATCAGATCCAAGTAAAATTGATGGTATATATTCTTTGTATAACAATTAATACTCACACTATGTGAGGAATTACTGTTTCTTGAATACACGTTTCAAAACTGTATCTTCTACTATTCCTAAGTTGCACTAACGTTGCAACTATTCTGAGTTTCAATATATACAGCTGCCATGTAGAAGAGAAATTGTAATCCTGACATTTGTAATACTGCATTATATAAATTAGTAACAATACTGACAGCTATAAATAATATCTTCTTACAGTTATAGTCAAGATATATGTCCATATATAATATGTTCATAGTAATTGTACGTTTTATAAATTAAGAATAGACAGAGTTGAAAGAATCTACTTGCCCTGCCTTATAAATGGAGAATTTATATGTTTACATGTATTATCTTTGTAACAATATTTGTAAACATGTTATTGACAGTGAAACTGATCACTTCTAATTTTTAAAGACTCACTCTTTACTTTTCTTAACAGTAGAGATTGACAAAAATATACTATTTGTCACGGGACACTAGAAGTTATGTAACTTTAACATATTTTATGAACAATATAAATGAGTCTTCAACATTATTTTATAATCAAACTGAATATTGTAGCAGTAACTTCATTGTAAATATTTTTCCTGTTTGTTACAAATCATTGTTTGCTTCACTTATGTAACCGACATTTATAGAAATTCATGAGAAATTATGTAGAAAACCATAAATACATTATTCTGTCTATTAATTACAAACACAAACTGACTGCATGATGTAACACATTGCATACAAATCCAAGTTTTCTGATTACTACAGAAAAGAATTGACAGATCAAGCCTTACTCCCAAGAGAAAAATTCTTCAAATATTATAGAAATCTCTATATCCTTTTATAAGAAAAATGTTTGAATATACCTATTAATTTCTAAGTGGAGAACATTTAATTCTTCCAGCTTTCACAGAAGATTGTGCTACACAATCTCGACCATAACAGGGAAAATGTGCATCACAATCTTTGAGCTTAATTTGCAAAAATGGGTCCATTTCAAATTTTTGATTAACCATGGGTCTAAGGTGAAGGAGATTGCAAGGAATGATTTCCAACAAAAATTAGGGTGGAACAACGATATTTTCTGTAATAAATGTCAGGTTGAACGAATGTAAACAAACATATAGGTTATTAAGAGGCTGTGAACTATGTAAAGTTATGAAAAATTGTGATTCAGCAGAACCAAGTCCCTGAGCTCTTAAGGTCGATAGGACCCCGCCCTACACGCAGAAACCTTTCAAATTGAATTACAACGATTTTTTTCATTTTTACAGGGTTTTTTCTGATTGTAGTACACTGAAACGCATGTGACAACGTGATATTTCCCTATTCCAAACAACACCGCGGCCATATCACGTAAATTCTTCATTAAATATAACAAACGCGCTCGTGTTTAAAAGAAAACCAACCAATTGTTGGTAGAAAATAGCGGGGTGAGGTGAAAATTAAACAATTTTCGAACCCGACCACTCACCTGCATCGTCCCGACTGCGCGTCGCACCGATATCTCGATAATATACGCACCACGCACAAGATCACGTTAATTCAATAATTAAACTACCGTATGCACACGTATCCACAATGTTAAACGACTATTGATGTATAGAGACGCGACATCGTGCAAAATTATCGAATTTTCACGTACTATATGGTCACGGGCCTGAGCTTGGCCGCCATTTTGTGAACTCGACTCGTTCTTTCGCCCTCCCCGACCGTCCTACCGTCCGTCGTCCCCGTCGTCCAACGCGCGCGCGCACATCCCCTCCCCTCCGCCCATCTACACCCTCGTTATTACGAACGCCTTGGAAATGCAATAAAAAATTACAATTTTTAGCTCACAGTAACGTGAAATATTCAAAGAAACACGCCCCGTTGAAAGCTACATAATAATATTTCTTGATTTCACGGACAAACCTTATTACGAAGTAATGTTCCGACGAATTACTTTCAAATATCACGCAAAACGGAAATCGTTGTAAGACAGCCATTTTGATTACTCACGAAGAATTTACCCAGAATGCATTGGTGACCGTTTTTCGATTGTTCCTCTGTATATGCGCAATTATGGTGATCGGGCAGATCGTATGATTACGTTGAACAGCTTACGTTGTTCAATATTAACATTTACTTTGCATTTAAATAGAAATACACATTAAATTACAGAAGTAAATTTCATTATTCGGCGAGATCTATCTGAATCTTGTTAATCTGATAAGCACATTATTTAAACATAAAAAATAATATACTCTAGAACTTGAATCACAAAGCTGTTCACGAAGACCATAAATACGTAATATATTTGAGCTCAGAAACTTAATCTTACTAACCATAATTTAATCACGTGATATGATGGGTTGTACATGTATGATGTATAAAATGTGAATGTTAATGGGTCGTCATGCAGAGTATAAAAGCACTTTTATGAAGCGACATAATGTCTAAAAGCTGACGTTTTCCATGAGATTGGGTACAAGCAAGAAGTAAAATTAATCGGATCGAGAAATTGGAGTAATGAATGCGTTGAATACAAAAAAATAATGACTTCTAGTAAAGCAAATGGTTTTACCCGGTCCAATGAAAGCCAGCTTGCGTTTTCGCAGGCGATGGAACTAACGTATTAAGACGAGAATGAAAGACGAAAAATATTACCCAAACGCCCGTGGCACGTCGTACCGGAAAAGGAAGAAAGGATCGCGAGTTCGATATACGATTATTTACAGTTTCCGGTCGAGGATCGATATCTCGAGATGCTAAGCATCGATGTCATGGCCAACGAGAGGCGGGTAAAACAATTCGTCGAATCCACTGTAACAATAGAAAGAAACGTATTAATAAATATAAAAATGCTTATGTTTGATAAAAAAATATTTGTATACTCAGGTCTTTTAGAATGAATATATTGAACAGAATAAACAATGTACAATAGTAAAAAATACATTATTCGGAGCTTACTACATTTAAGATATAGTAGGTAGGGCAATGGAAATTTCTATAATACAATCTAGAAATGGATAAAATTATCTGGGGAATATAAATGTGTATAAATGTTGTCTTCACCCTCTATTTTATGTAACATTTCGATTGCTTTATGCTCAAACTACTATAAAATGTGAATATATTCTACCATATTTTACTTTAAAAATTTAAACTTTTCAAAGTGCTTAGTCATTTCTTTAATTCCGTTTAAAATTCTTCTAAAATGAAAAACCATGAAACCTAAGTTTAAGCCATAACAACTTTTCTTTTGCTGATAAGTCGATAAGGTTTTAAAATAAGTATTAATATCTGTTTTAACAAATATGTATATTGCCTCGGTAACTTGCAGAGGAATTGAACATATTTTCTTTATTTACATCAAATTTGTCTACACATTTCAATTTACATATGAAATAACAGCAAGAAAAAGAAATGTTAAGTGTTCACTTAATGGGTAAATAGTGTATCGAATTTATATACACACATACATGTATTCTATAATACATATATTACTTATCACGTATATACAAATATCAATATGTGTAAACATTGATATTAGACGAAAATATGACATGACCAACATAGTATATTAAGGTGAAATATATCACATTTCATTAGAAAGTAGGTCTGTGTAATTAACTATTTCTTGTATTCACACTATCCTATTATAAATCGGAATTATGCAATAATTCAGTCTTAAAGTAATTCAAAACGTAACACGATAATACAATGTTCTTACAATAAGAAAAAGCCAACGAAGGTAGAAATTCCATATTTCATTGTCTAGTGACAATATTTTATTTTAACATATTCATGATATTAAAACATACTTGCATAAATGAGTCATGAATGCCAACACGTATAATTTACAGATTCACGTTATTCGGGGTCGGGTGTTTCTTGTGTGTCATTTAATACCCCTTCCGCATCTTTTCCATCAGGTATCCAAAGACCACTATCAACGCACCGTTTCATATGATAACACATTTCTGCTTTTGGCATCGCCGCTAATGTTTCGTGCAGTAAAGGAATATCTCGTGATTCGAAACATTTTTGTAGAGACTGCAAAATATACACGTTATTATCACGATGATTATGTTCAAAATGAAGATCGTGCTTTTTTTCTGCTGCAGTACATCCATTTTTACCTCTGGAAGAGTCTCAAACACTTCGAGTGGATCAAGACCACCAGGGCCAAGACGTGCGTTTCTTTCTTCTTCTTCAGCTTCTTTAAGAGCATCCACTACTTTTTCTGCAGCTCTCTTGCGTATTCTATCTTTAAATGCCCTAAGTTCATCATCAAAGGAATTTTTATATTCTACTTCAGCAATCTGAATACGAGTAAAGAAAGAACCCACACACGCCCTTGGATCGACACTCAATTGCTTTGATAGTTCTAAAATGTATTGCATACATATGCACTGATGGGCAACATGTTCCATTAAATCGTGTTTCTAAAACAAAGAAAATTCTGGTTAATTTATTAAATCCTGATATCAATTAAAATATATTTAACAGAAATATTAGATGTATCCTTACTTCCTCCATTTCCAAGTTAATACACCAAATCACTAAATAGTTCGCAGTGTTTTCACACACCAACTCAGGATTCTCAGTCAAGAACTTCTTACTATCATCATACTTTCTTAACATACCAAATTCTTTCAATTGTTTTTCATGCTCCTTAACAAACTGTTTCATTCTCTTCTCTTTCTCTTCATCTGATAAGGCAGAATCATCTTCCCTACGAGGTGGCCTTGTATTAATCACAGTCTTTGTGAAACCATCTTGGCCAATAGTATCTACATTCCATGGTGTTAATTTCTCCTTCTTTATCATTTCGTCCTCTTTCGCTTTAATTTTTTTCCCTTCCTCCTCAAGATCTTGTAAAACCTTTTTCAATGCAGTCAAATCAGCACAATCCTTTTGTTCATTTTCCAGTTTTTCAACTTTCTGTTTTGTGTCTTTTAATTTTTGTAATGTTCTGAAAACAAATACCCATTATAGTATGATATGCAATAATAATGCTCTTTACATAGAATAAATATATTAAACATACTCTGCTTTTTTCCTTTCATGTTCTTCTTGTTCTCGTTTTTGTTCTTCCATTCTTTCAATCCTAGCTTGATGACGCCATCTAAATAGTGATGGTGTATCGATGTTTGGATGGGTGTCATCTTCATCATCTGAGATCTGATAAGAATTTTATGATTTCATCAAATTATATCATTCATCATTTATAAAAAGAATATTGTTACCACACTATATTAAATGTAAAGATGCATTATTTGTGTCTAATAATAACAACTTACAATTAGATTACAGATTCTATGTAGTTACTATATAAGTACATATAATTGTCACCAACTCTGTGCAACAAATTATCAAATAAAGTTTAACAAAGTGTAATGAAGTTTTCATCTCGTTTGATGCCTAATACATTTAACAAATTATTTTAATTCTAGTTTTTATAATTTAGTTCATAAAAAACTGTACTTATATAAATATCCGTAGTTTACTTAAATAAATAGAAATGATTATAGTGTTAACAAACTCTATTATGATAAGAATCAAATATTGACATAGTTTAAAACTAAAAATAATTGTTTACATATTTTGTTATCAATAAATATGGATGAAACTCGCTTATTATAGAATAATCGCAATATTTCTTCTGCTCACATTGAATTTTCCTAAAAGATTAATGAGAAAAAAGTTTCTGCGAAAATCTGCTATCACTCTAGAATATTCCATAAGTATACTGGACCAAAATTGAGGTTGTTACCTCGATATTATTCCATTTGCTGTAATCCACCATTATTCTGCCCGTTGAATGTAACTTATCTCCACTTATTACGTTTTTATCGAACCGGTTATTTTGTAAATATAACCGTGGTATAGTGTTCCCTCCTTTTCCTTGAATGTAGAAATGTAACGCCCGCACTTGCCGAAGTTTAATTGTCAACTGCACTGACGTGAACATAGACTTCTATTCGCAAGAGATACGCGTTCGATGTGTCAGTGTTTCTCAACTTCTCCGGATATCAAATTCTGTATTACAAAAGCATGAAAAATTGCGATTAAACCGATTAAAACAATGAAATATGAACGCACCCAATAAGGAAAATGTAGATTCTTGTAGAATACAGTTAGTATGAAATATTTCATAAAAGATTATAACAATACAATTTTTATTCGAAAATAAACAATGAATTGTATTTTCTAAAATAGTACATCAATTACTAATTAATTGTTTTAAATCTAGGGAGAATCGCAAATTAAAATGAGAGCTTCTTTTTATACCGGGCCATGCCATGATACTTAATGACCTACAATGAAAAGTACAGAAAATGCACCGAAATTACGATTACTATATACATATCCTTTCCGACGGTGTAATATATATCGGAAAATAGTTGGCGCCGAATATTACTGTTTCTTAACGATTTATATCTTAAAAAATTGTTCCCGATTTGCTCTTTCCGAATCTAAAATTGCTCCCATCGCACCGTTTATATTTAATGAGATATTGCAATATTCCTGGAATTATGGCCCTCTACAGCTCCGAAGGCTACAATAAACGAACGCCTACGTATGATGTAATACCTAACCTGTATGCAACAACATTATTTCAATTGCTCCTCGTTAATAAGTTGTTATTGAGATATCTGATTATGGATTATTATAAAACAGATTGGGAGCAATTTTTTGGTACCATAATATTTGTGTAAAAATACCATTTATTATCTATTTTGCAAACAAATTTTTGCTTTTTCATTTGCGAATATCTCATTAAATATAAACGGTGCGATGGGAGCAATTGTTTAAGATATAAATTGTTAAGAAACACTAATATTCGGCGTCAACTATTTTTCGGTCTTCTGACGCCCTCGAAGCATGGGACAGAAAATTACATTGCATGTAGGTTTATTCATATATCTCGTCTGTGATAATACTTAGAATTCATGTTTTATCGGTAATGTCGGATATTGACACTAAAATGGTAACAGGTTTCGTAGCCCTATGAACGTGGGACAGAGAAAAGCATTGGATGATAGGTCTATTGTATACCGAGTCGGTGGTATAATGTAATTCAATTTCCGCTACATAGAAGTGGCCTGTTGCGTCCTCTACGATGAAATGTTCAAGCTACTAAACTATTAGTACCACATTTTTTTAGCGAAATTGGATGGAATTATCGTGTTGTTTAGACACCGGTGAATAAGTATTTTGATCGTCAATGGAGATACCGAAAGGTTTTTTGACGATCCTGGAGAGTAATTAATTTCGTTTTTATTTAATGTATCTAGTACGCTAAGGAAAATGATTGGAATGCGAATGAATGCGTTTAACGATACTGGGCTTGGTGAACCAGAACAAGATGCAAATACAGCTCTCATAGAGTTAGATAAAGGTGTGTTTATATTTTTCACTAGATTTTATTATGTTCTAATACCAATTCTATTTATAATAAATATTTTCATGTAAAGCATTCTTTTAGGTTTACGTTCCTCAAAAATTGGAGAACAATGTGAAGCAATAGTACGTTTCCCCCGATTATTCGAGAAATATCCTTTCCCTATACTGATCAATTCTTCTTTGCTAAAATTAGCTGAAGTATTTCGAACTGGTAGTAATTTTTTACGTGTCTGGGTGCTCAGAGTATGCCAACAAAGTGAAAAGCACTTAGACAAGATTCTAAATGTTGATGAATTTGTAAGACGTATTTATAGTGTGATACATTCCAATGATCCAGTTGCTAGGGCTTTAACACTGAGAACATTAGGTAGTGTAGCTGGAATCATTCCAGAAAGACAACAGGTAAAACATAATCTAATGAATCACTCTGTATTGTATAATATGTATTAATTTCAAACTGAAAGAGTAAATAATTTTTTAAGGTTCATCATAGTATAAGAAGATCATTGGATTCCCATGATTCAGTTGAAGTTGAAGCAGCAATATATGCAGCACAAATGTTTGCAGCACAGTCTAAACTGTTTGCTGTGTCTATGTGCAGTAAAATATCTGATATGATCAGAGGTCAAGCAACACCAGCATCTATGAAGTTGCAACTTATACCTATTTTACAATATATGCATCACGACAGTTACACAGCTTCAATGGTAGGCAAATATTATGAAGGCTATGTATTTCAAAAATATTAAATATTAATTTGATTATAGGTAAATGAACTATGCATGGAGCTTCTTGCTAATTATCCAGCAGTTGAATTTGTTAGAGTTACCTTAAGTGCTTTGAGTACATTAGCTTCGGCAACATTAATTGATATTCCACAGCAAGTTGTACTTTTGTTACGTTATTTACAAGATGATCCAAGATTATCTATTAAGCGTCATGCATTACATCTGTTACATATTCTGGCAAGAAAAGGAGCACATCTGTGGCCACAAGGTGCCCTTAATAATTTAATAGGTAAATATAACAAGTATATAGTTTTGCATTATAAAGGAAGATATTTATCGAATCTGATATTACAGAGAGTACTACGACTCTTCTACAAGATGGTGCCGGAAACAAAGATCTTCTTATTCGAACACTGGACGTGATAGAGGTCAATATTTATGAAACATTGATCAATTAAAATTGTTTCTAACTTCCAAAAGTCTACAATAAACTTTTTAAAATATCTGATCCAGGTGCTTAGTCAGAGTGCAGTAACATGCGATGCAAATAGAGAAGAAGGAAATCCTTTGTTGTCTTTATGCGTGAATGCTTGTTACTCTTCTGATCCTCTCGTGGCTGTAAAAGCAATTACGATTTTATCCAGAGTTGCATGTTACTGGTATGTACTCGATTCTATCATTATGAAAAAAAGTCGGTTACTATGTGCCTCGTGTGTGAAGTTCTCACTTACAGTTACGAAGAAGGTTTACCAGCCTATGGAATACAAGACGTTGTATCTTGCCTCGAATCTTTAATCGTATTACTAGCCCTGGATGATAAATATTTACGGCAGTTGAAAGTTTGTCTACGTTCAACGGCGAAGTTGTGTCGAGCACAGCCCAGTCATTGCTCAGTATTCGTTGATGCGATTGGTGGTACACTCTTCAATGTCAATACAGAAAGTAGTCAAAGTGAAAAGCAGGCAGTTGCTTTGTGCGAAGCTTTAGGGGCCATTGGAAGTTTAGGAGAAAATACATTATTTTCACTTTTACCAGATATATTGGCGAAGCTTACACACACTTCGCATGTACACGCAAAGGTAAAATTACAAAATGAACATAAAAAACAAAATGATAAAAGAATATGATCAAATAAGATGAATATGATATTTCTTTTAAAGGTGATGTTATGTACACTACTTTTTCAAATGGTAGCCGGGGGCTATGAATGGAACACAGAATGTACGAAAGCGGTGGAAGAAGTGATTAAAAATGTAGATGGTTGGGCTAAGTACCGTATTGCACGTAGTGCTGCGAGATATGGCCATCATACAATAGCAACTCAAATATTTAGAAGCTTAAAAGAAACAGTTGCGTCCGAACAATTACACTTCTGGTTATCTGGTCTAGAATTAGTGACGAAAGCTGAAAGCCATCTTATGTTCGTATAACTTGTACATTTGTTAACTGTATTGTAAATGTATCTTGATTTTTCATGTTTTCATTTTTACAGGGAAACGGCAGAAGAAACGGAGAGCAAAGCGAAAGTTTATATAGTAGAAAAATTAAACGGAGCTATTGCTCGTTATGCTAGTGCATGCGCATCATTGAAGGCTGCTAGTACGCCTTTACGAAGTTTACAATTTGCTAGTGAATATTCAAAACTCCGTTGTGAATTTCTTCAGGCTACCGTTCAACTTTTACATTCGTGCAGGTACTATATAAGTTACACATATAAAACGTAGTGTACGTCTGTATATATAAAATACATAAATTAATAAATATGTTTATGTCCAGATCTCTTTGTACAGCCCCACCACCAGCCATCGCCGTTACAGTAGTACTTGCGACGAAAGATGATCTTCAGCGTTATGGTCGTGTCACTCATCAGGTACCTTGGGTTTTTCTAATAATTAATATAAACTACTATGCTATTACCATTATCAAAATAATACATTTTTTAGTTGAGGAAATCGGCCCAGGAATTGAAACACTGCGCAGAAAACTATCAGAAACTTTATCAATCGGCTTTCGATGCTGATCCCGGTTCGTTGGCAAATATAAAAGCGTATCCTTTAGCAAAATGTATATAAATGGATATTTACTAGTTTCAATATGCCCTTCCTTTACTTATTATATACAGATTGCAAGAAATGTGTCGTTTGTTGGCAAATAGCGTTGAACGTGTTTGTGGCGGATCAGGTATTTGTACGTATCATCAGAGTGAAGTAAACTTTGACTTCGGAGACACTGTAGAGATGCGACAGTTGGCTCGTTGCTGTACAGAGCTGCGACGCCTGGCGCCACCCTGGATTGCCGAAGGGAAAAATGCGGCCATCAGCCATTCCAGGGTGAACTGTTTAATCTCACAAGTGATGTTGCTGGCTGGACGGAAAATGAGATTACCAATACCTAGGTATTACTTCCAAGCTTTGCAAGCAACTAGCGTGAAGTTGTCTGTCTCACCACAACCCCGTGTACTTGGAGAACCTGTGTCCGTACCTCAAGGTAGCCAATTGGCGCTCAAAGTTGAGGGAGTACTGCGGCATGGTCGTCGCGCTTCCCTTTACCGATCCGTTGCTGCTGTTTGCATTTCTATCTCTACAACTCCACCGTCAAAGATCAATTCGGATCAAAAGGTGAGAATCTGGGTAACTATGTTCTTGAAAAGCTATTAAAGATTCGGAAAAGTAATTTATATGAAAATTTCAAAGAGTATTCAAATATTACTGCCTCTTTCATTCACTTTAATTTCTGTAAGTCCAAATACACAAGACATTTGTTTATTATTTGTTATTTAAAAAAAATATACTGAATCAGTAAGACCATTTTGTTACATGTCTACAAAAATGTTTCTAACATTAGGATTCCAACTCGAATGAGCTGCAACAAACAGTTACTCCGCATCGCGATTTTTTTGCCTGCGAATTTCTGCTTTCACTGGGAAGCCCGGGAACGGGAACAACGACATGCGCAAGCAGCACCGGTAATTTAAACAACAACTCCAACACAGGGGGCGGGCAGTATCAAGTCACAGCGAGTGCAAGTATACTTGATAAGGACGGCAACGTGTGGAAATGTGGACCCCGTTCGACGCTTCAAGTTAGGGTACACGAAGAACCAGCCAAACGAAAGTTACCATAATCAAACCAATAATTTTTCTTAAACATAATTTGTACGTACGTTAAAGTAAAAGTAAGTTTAAAATAAAATCATTTTTCCTATTGAACTGAATTGATAAATAATTAATTATCTTCCTCTTGATCCTTTAATTTTCAACCTTCTTTTTAATTTCTCAGTGCACAGATCTAAATACATTCATGCATGATTCTCTAATCAAAACAATGTTGGAATATTTCGTATTGTAATGGGTTTCACAAAACACTTTAAAAAAACTAGAATCCCATTTAAATATTATGTTACGAATATTTTGAACATGTACCCGAAGGGTCGTTTCCTATTAATAAATTAAATCTCCATCCCCATAGCGGAGGACCTTCAGTGTTCCAACATTCTATCATGACTATTTCGAACAGTCTTCTCAATTACTCACTGAAATACCACAAAGGGTTGCAAAAGTGTGCTCTCGTTCCCATTATTAATTTTTCCCTATACATACAATGTACATTTTAGTATTACAAAAACAAAAAACATTCATAGAATTGTCTTCATCTCGACGTACCAAGTGCACAGGTTCCTGAGAGTGTACACGAAAGTTAAAAATCAGTATGGCACCGTGAATAGTATAGTATCATATGATCCGTGTTAATGAAAACTGGAATTCGCATAACCACGTGCGCGATTGCGTCTGATGGAATGCAATTTTGCGAAGACTATTGGCCGCCTTTTTCCAAAATGCACATTTAGAAGGGGGGGAGGGGGGGGGGCAGACAAGTAGCGTGAGTCGATGTACGGGAGGACGCGTCTCCCCTATAAAAGGGAGATCGCGAGGGTGTTCGACGCACAGTCGCGCATCGTCTGTCCGCTGACACGGCACGCGAATCACCCTCGGCGTCGCTCTGCGCTCGGTCCGATCGTCATCCGCAAGAAGAGCAACAGTTATGCCCTCAGATCATCGCGTCATTGGCTGACACGGTCCATTGTCGAAAACTTCGTGACGCGTGTGCGCGCGGTAAGTGTTTCCCATTCTTTTTCTTTTATATTCTTTAAACACACTTTACTATACCTGGGCGAAAAAATGTTGTTAAGAAAGTAATCATTGGGTTGGATCGTGATTTACGGATATACAGAAAACATGAATTTTCGAAAAGTTAATAAAAGAAGAGACTTGAATAAAGTTTGATTGATTTGGTTTATTGGCAATTTGATATGATATAGGGAAATCGATTGTTATTTGTCGTCTTGATCGTATCGATCAGTGTGTGAAAATGTGATTTTTATGAACGTTTTTCCTCTTTTTAAGCTTGTTTCTATCGGCAATCATTGATGATAAATGTTCGTCTAGTGGTTGCTTTTTTATTATCCTTAAATTTAAGAATGAGTGTCAACTTTAAGAATTTGTTATTATTAGTGGATTCGGAATTTTAATCATTTATGCTACATATAAGCATAATAAAGTGAAATTCTTAATAATGATTAAGAAAAATTCTGTTTTCTTTTGCATTCTATGAAAGTACTACTAGAGGATGAAACACTTCATTTACTTTCTACTCTTGTAAATCAACGTGTAAAATGCGAACTGGCATAAACGTTGCCGCTCTAATTGTTACTAATGTTGAAGCCCTCCCATTTGAGCTGGAAGTTACTTCTAACTCAACTTAACGATCAAAAGTTCACTTTTGTGAAATTCATGCGGTTCCTATTGTTTGGATTTTGATTGAAATACACGATGATTATGAGTGCAATATTTCGAAGATGCAATAGACTTCGCGTTGTAAATTAATAGAATACATTGTTGTATTTGTCGAATTTATCGGGAAATTTTTAAATCGAATTTTATTCAATCCTAATATACTATTCAATTAACTATTGCATATATATTCATCGAATAAAATTGCATGACAATGAAAACAAAAATGGTATTGTTTTACATTACAATAGTGAACAATTGTACCACCAAGTTGAAAAACAATGTTTTGCCTCGGATTGATAGGACACTGAACAAATGCACCAAAAATCGATGATGGTCGAATGGTCTGGGATGGACACGGCAGACGAATTCAGGGTCATTTTGACTCATAGCAAAATTTCTCTTGTACGTAGGTTTCAAAAAGAAATTATGCATAACATTTTAGGTATATTTCCAAGTTCATCTATTACATTTATATATACCCACAAAGAATACGACAATGGTTATACATGTATATGTAGATGGGTCAAAATGACCCTGCATTCACAAGACGAGGGTTAACAAACTTTTTTTCACGAACGTTTAAGAGAAATTCAGCAGAACCGTAAATTGATGGAACGTGATTTTTCGGGGAAATTTATGCTCTTCGACTAATTTCCCGACAAGTATCCGAGCACTTGTAGATCGCGGACCGGGATTTAATGATACTACCGTGGACGAAATAAGCGCCGAAGAATTCGCTTTTTCTCACGATTGGGAGACAACAACCGCCTTGGGGGTAGCGCCGGTGAATATTTCTCGGTTGTTTCTGACTTCAATTACGCAACGTAAATGTCGCCGTGAGACGATTACGCCGGGCATACAATCGCGCTCCTTTTGTCGCATTGAAACGAAGCTGCGCGCTGGTTAATTGGAGGGTCGCCGTTGTACATATTTTCGAAAGAATTAACGGTTGCGATTGCCGGTGCCGCGCTCGATTCATCGCGGAGAATTTAACCTGGTACATATTTGAAACAACAGATACATAGCATGAGTGGTAAATTGTACAACGATCCAGGTAATCGAGGATACTCAGTCCCTGAATTTATAAAATGTCCAGTTTCGAAGAGTACACGAGGTTTCATGACGACGGGACAAATTATCATGAATTCAGCGCAGTTCGATTATTATTATAGACTTTATATTTGTTCGAAATCAGTGTTTTTTTGGGTTAAGTATGATACAATTATCTGAACAAACAGTGCCTTGAAATTGTTTAATTACATTTTAATGGCAAATTGTTGTTTTTAATGAATGAGATGAAAAGTTTACAGGTGCGAGAATTAATATTATGATACTGCCATAATAGTAAAATCTGTGGCAGTCAACGTGTTAACAGTAAACCTAGCACGACCGGTCAAATGTCCTGTTTTGCCGTTCTAACTCCTGCCTTTTTAAACGGTTTGGTAGGTTTAGTGTTAAGGAAACATTTATATAGTGCTCCAAAATATTGAACGACTACTATAAACTGCACAGCAAATGCAGTAAATTTAATCGACCCTCACTTAACAGCTCCTATTTTGTTTCTATATTTATCACCACTTATCACTACTACCTTATTCTAATTCTGCTCTAGGGACGTATACCCCGGACACACAGGCAGAGGTATCAGGTTATAGGCAAAAAATCGGCCGCAAACGTGTTAACACGTTGACTGCCATGTCATCTAAATTCGGGTACCACAAAAAGTTTCCCACCGGCTGCGTCATCTGTATATGGGTGACGTTTATATTTGTTGGACACGAATGATCGTACTAGGTATTTGGAAGGATAGTCAACTTTATGTGATAGGAGGAATAAAATATCACGAAGATAACACACTGCCGTAGCATAACTATAAAACCACCCTAAAATTGTTCAATTCTTATATACTATGGTTGAAATAAAAACGAACCAAGTATGTCATATCTGAAATCGTTTTCAGAAATAATGTTTCTCCAGAAAAGGATAGATTATATTCGTTAAAAAAAAAGTACATTATTTTTATTTTAACCACAATATATAAGGATTGAAAATTTTAATGTGGTTTTATAGTTACGCCACGTAGTGTATAATAATGTGATATATACTGTTTGTCCCTATGCGGCTATATTTTTCCTATTTCTGGCAACAGTGCTCCATGGGTGTAGGTCTGGGTTAGGTCAAGCAGGGGAGCAAGGGGTAAAATAATTACTGTATTGAAATCGCTGTATTGAAGCTGAGGGGCATCGGGTTTGACCACCTATATCTTCCAGATAGTAAGTATGTACGTATTCAAAATTATTTTGTAAACATCTCGTTAACTATTAGCTTTAGAACGTATGAAAGTCAACACATTTGTACTCAGAATTTGATACTCTACCAATCTATGGTACCACAAATAGTTCATTCCATTAAAAAAAAGTCAAGGAGACCTTGAAATCTCTGAAACGCCTCCACCCACAAAAAGATTACGTACCTTATAAGATGTGCCCCTTGATGCCATTTAAGTTCGACGGCCCAAAATTTTCATAAAGTATACCGTTAAATCATTATTCGAGGTGATCAAGTTAGCCGACGAGACATCCTGTATACTTTATCCCACCTTTACAAGTTGTCCGAAAACTATCTACATTTCTTTCTAAAACATGCAACGCCCGTTTTCAGAGAGATGCGCAGTCTATTCTTATATGTCTATGGTCGTACCCCATCCATGGAATTCCACACATGAGCGCGGGGAACGTGGATCCCCCCCCCCCGCGAAGTTGCCTCGATTCGTCTCGCGACGATCGTTCAAAGCCGTGTAATTGCGTTTTTCCCCTCCCCCCCGCCCTCTTTCCACCAATTATCTCCGCGACGTGATTCGAGGAGGGGAAACGCCGTTAGACACGCTGGTGGAATTGTGGGGGGGGGGTAGAAGGCACACTAAGACCCCGCGAAGAGCATAATGCACAATGACTGTACTACGCGTGGGCGGTAGGGAGCACGGCACTAAGCATTGCGGTTTAAGCTGCACGGACGATGTATGCGCCCGTGATTCGAACTACGCTCCCGGGGACCGAGTAGTTGTGCTAAATGGTTCGCAAACTAATGTTCAAAATTTCGGTCGACGCCGCCACCGTGGGGTAAGGGGTGCGAAGTCGGAAAGGGATGCGACCGGAACGGACAGGGAACCAGGGGGGGGGGGGTTTAAAAGAGACCGAGTGCCCTGTGAACCGATGCCTCTGAAATCCACCTTGGTTAAAACTTTAGCGAGATTGAAATAAATTAATGTGTTACACGTTTTTTTTCCCTTCCCGTTCTAGTTCTTTCGCGTACCGTTGGAACGAAATGACTTTGGGTATAATTAACTGAGGGATCTCCGATTGACTGTGTTCGACTTCAATGTTCGTTGTTGGTGATCTATCGTAAGGGAAAATGCTAAAACAGTTTGTTCGTTTGATGTTTCGTTTTCGAGGACATCGAATTTGCAAAATTCATACTTTGATCGGTATTTTGTCAGCCAAATATGGGTGATTCGTACATTCCAAAGAGACTGGATTATGTAAATATTGGGACAAAATTATTGCGTAAAATTAATATCGCGGTATAATTTAAAACAGGACCAATAACCTCTATTAATTGAACGCATATGTATGTTTGATACGATTTATGAGTTGAAAACGAAATAAAGCGTGTCCGGCTACGTACGGCCTTTCTCACTGTAGCAGTCAACGTGTTAAGCTGCGTCTACACTATACATATAGCGTAACACGTAATATATCAAAGTTATAAAACTTGTTAGAAGAATAGAAAAAAAATGTTATACAACATTTTTTGTGTTATATAACAAGTTACATGTTATCCATCGAGTGTGATACCATTATTAATAATGAGATACGAGATATTATACAAACTTGTTACGGACTTGCTCAAAAGGTATAATTTTGTAATAAGTTGTACAAAAAATCTGTCAGGTTTGTAGTAAAAGAAAGTGAATATGACCAAATAAGTACAGCCCTGAAGAAGTAGCAAAAGACATATTTAGTGGCTTGTACCTTCAATGGGATCACACAGCACACCAACTGAGAGGGTCACACCTAAAGTCACTATAGTTCGGAAAAACATTATACCTATTCGTCACGATAGTAAGTAGAAACGCAATGTAATACACAGACCCGCTAGCCAAATCGTTTTGGAGTCTATGCGTATCGCAACAGATTTTCAAATTCGATTATCTCGAAAAGGAAACGTCGAACGAAAAAAATGTATTCTTCTATTTTCGATTTATTTTGCGATCGATCGTTCACTCGTTTCACCAAGGAAACGTTTTTCTGTTTCTGAGCAGGATTTTCTTTTCGTTATCTTCCTGCTACGTTTTACGTGTACCAGATTTGCATCAATAAGAAGAAACATTGATCGAGTCACTCGCGAATTCGTCAGAAGTACAGTAAAGAGATCCGTCTAATGGTGAAACGTTATGCACTTTGAGACGGAATATAAACCAGTCGCTCGAATGAATGGATCGTTTTTCGAACGCAGTTACGTACCGTCGCTCTGTTTGAACGCCTATTGGATTCTATATATGTATAGTTATAACGGGAAATAGGAACAAGGTTCAGTTTATTTTTCTATGCATAGCAAATCTCATTTCCTACGTACGTGTATGCGAAACAGATATCTTATTCCGATTCGTGCAATCAAAATAGAAGATTTCTGGGTATTTCTCAATACGCAAGTGCAGCGATACCGTTGCTGGCGATCTTCTGATCCGCATTCTCGTCTCAAGCTCAACTGTACTTGCAATTGTGGCTAGCTTTCTGTGAGATTAATCCTGGTAAAGAGTATTCAATTGGGTATTAAAATCGACAAACTTGAAAAACAATAGTTAAAACAAAAGTTTTCAGTGGCTAAATCATGTTATGGTAGTTCTAGCGTTAATCGGACCGATTTTCAACACATCTACGAAAACGGTTCCGCACGATTGTAACGTATAGATCGATAAAACAAAAAGTGGTGCACAATTAATTTTCCCAGATTGTTCGTACAGAGGCCACTTTCGTAATAACCGACGCGAATCGAACGATTGCGTAAAGCTTCTTTTTTTTCAAGGGAAAAGAGATAAACCGGTTTTTTTCGTCACGGAACTGGGCCCCGTTCAACGCGAAGGGACCGGCACCCAATTAAAAAGGTATTTTTAATTTCATCCACTTTGACGGTGTTTGCGTTCATTCGGCTCGATACTCGAAGCTTTTTCGAAAGCTCGGAATTGCGTAACTACGATAAAAAGGGTTGGGAAGCGATTGGAGGAGGAACGGCGGTGGTGAACAAACACGAGGGCTGGTACGGAAGACGTGACAGAACCCGAAGACGATGATTTAATATCGTTTCCAACGTAAATCGAATCGATGGAATACACATTTTTTGAACCTTCGTTTTTTCTTTTCGTTCAAATTTGTTTAATAGATTTACGTTTCTGACCGTAAATTGAATTGGATGGAATAAATTATTCCCCCCTCCTCCTCCTTGCTTTTCGGTCAAATTGGTCTAATAGATCGCTATTTTGATCCGTTTCCATCAAGGCAGAAAAACGTTACGGTGGAATTGAGTAATCGAGCATACACGGACATTCTTTTTGCATCTGGACCGGCGTGGCAGCAATGCTGTTGTTTCTAACTTCGTTATGTCTAGTTTTTCAACTGCATGCGCGTTTGATTGATGTTCGATGTTGTTTTTGGCCTCCCTGGGAAAATTTATTCTCCCATCCCGATTTATTTCGATAGGTGGATTCAATCCTTCTCCGTTCCAAGGTTTTCCATTAGTTTCCATAGGTTTTCCATTTACGATTGTATTTAGTCTCAAGTCTGATGAATGATTCTTGGATTACATGCTCAGCTTATCGTTATTGCAATAAATGTTTGTCTCAAGCTGATTAATGTTGATGAATAATTTGCGATTTTGTTTATGGTAATAATCACTGCTATATGTATACGATTATTCAAAATCCAGTATAATAAATTGTTTAATAAAGTTAAATAAAGTTACTGTCATCATTCTCATAAATACTATCGAAGACGTCAAATCATGTAAAAATTGTAAATTGTACTATATTATTAAATACTAGTTGCTGTGCACAAGAAGTTAATTCATTTCCAAAAGGTACCAAGAATAAATTTTTTAAGTACGTATCTTCGCATTAATTCCTGCTTTTCCAGACGTACAATATCCTTCAACACGTTCTGTGTACCCAAAGATTCTTGCCTAATTAACGATTTACTCACGCGCCACAAATTGATTCGCCTTATAATCTTTTCCAACGCTCTATTTCCGTTACGTGCCCCCCCGTTCGTTGCCGTACAGTTCCGCCTGGAGATGTTATATGGGAAAAGTGACGAAAGTGAACGACAGGAATAATGGACAGGTTTGGCTGGAGTAGCTTTCCGTTCGGTAGGGGCATTTGTTCCGCCGACAGTAACTTGCGCCCCGTAATAAACATGCCCTGCCAGCAGATTGACTGATGACACCGTTCCCCGTTAGATGTTATTGGTTGCCCCCTATAACCTTCCCCTTTCGACCGGTATTCAATATTTCGACAGGGCCCTCGGTAATTATTCCGGTTCTCGGCTCTTTTTTCTTGCTTTTTTTTTTTGGCTCTTTCGCTCTTTTTTTTTCACTTCTGTGTACCAGTGTAAATTTATCTTCGAAGTAGGTAATTCGACGTAACAGAAAGTTGCGTGGAGAAGAAATGGATGTTTACCAGCTGGCTCCGAGGCTTCCGCAACGCGATGGTTGGGGGAGTGGTTGTTGGAGCGGCCGAATTTAGTTCCATTTTTACTTTAGAAAAGGATCGAGTGTCATGGAATCGTATATCATCCCGTGAAATGAAAACTTGATGCCACGAATCGTTGTTATGGCTTCAATTAGTTTAGTTGAATTGTACATTAATTTCAATAAATTGTGGATGATTCGTTTACTGTAGGGATGGTGTCGAAATCGAATATTGGTTGAAAATGATATTTATTTTAATCGCTTTTAGAACGCCTACGGTTAATGTGAATCTGTATCGGTATGGATTATGAAGGCGTGTATGTGTCCAGAGAATAATATTTAACTAAATATTAATTAGATAAAAAAGTCTCAGGTCGAGTAATGCAACAGGGTAAGAAGTGATTCTATAAGAAAAAAATAAGTCGAAAAAAAAATTTTCGAGTGGTACTTCGTTTTTGAGATAACTGAATTTGAAAATTTGTGGGATACATGGGCAATAGAATAGGACTTGACTAACACGTCTGTTCATTGCAGGCCATTCTTACTTATTGCCTGAAATGTGAAACCCAATTTTCGTGAAAACAAAACCTTAAACGAAAAAAATTTATTCTCTTTTTCGACTTATTTTTTCTTCTAAAACACCTCCATTTCGATTATACTACCTGACTGAAGTTTCCGCGAACAGTTCGAAATATTAATTCGTCCTTTAATACTCTTATCTACAATGTTCTCTTGGTAACTGTTGAAGGATCAAGACTTGTATAAAATTGCAGAACTATAAATTGTAAAGTAGCATTAACACATTCCATGCTGGACCGCTTTTACGCGACTTTCCATTCACGCCACGTTGCGGAGCTTGAAAAATCTTTTATAATTATTTAATTTAAAGCTGTTTCTTAATCGGGAATTTTTGTGTTGGAAAAGTCGATCTTCCATTAAAATAACCGAAAGCACAGCAAAAACCGACTGTAGCTTACTATAAAACAAATTAAATGTAATTTAAAGAAGAGTAACAATAATGTAACAATGTTTTTAATTATTCGCGCGACTACGCCGTATACAACAACATTGGACCATAACAAGTGAAGGTTCCATTATTACGTCGCGTGTACCGAAATTATTACGAATTATTAAAGCGGAAATTATACTGAAAAATAAATAATTTATAACACAATTCCCAGAACTTTGAGTTGGGAACCAGAGTCAGGCACAATTTTGTTCAAATAATACATAGGGAAACGGCAGTATCTAAGATAGTCTGCCTGACCTTTAAAAACAGTTAGTAAGGCTAAATAATCCTCTGAGAAATGTGTATTCGTTCAAGAAAAAATATTATTCTATTAAAAAAATTACACCTGACAGTTAATCGATTAGAACAGGCGAAGTATTATTTTATTATCTTTTATTCGTTATTCGGAATATTTTATCTAGTTAATGAATTTTCCCATCTCAAGCGGAAACTATGGGACCAGCTATGATAATTAAAAAAAGGGAAACCTATTATTCTATAAAGATTTCTTGAAAGTAATGTGCCAAAACTGACTGAAAACGTCCGATTCCGTAACTTTTATAATATCGCAAGAGAACAACGAGTTAACATTGCATCAATCATGGACTCTGGCCCCCTACTTTTGGCCTTCATTGTATATTTGCATAGACATTCCCAGTGTAGATTCCACAGAATCACAATAAATCATCGTAAACAGTGTTCCTCGTCTCCCCACATTACATATAATATATACCATTCATTTCTCTCCCTCGTACCTAATATCCTCGCAGTGTTTTTCATATTCCTTCCCAAGCTTTCACCCCAATTTCGAACCTTTTACCTTCCCCATCCCTTCATCCAGGTGGGTGAGGAAAATTCTAGTTAAATTAGGTTCACCAGACGGGCTAAAACAGCAACAACGCGAGTCAACGAACCTCCCCTTAGCGAGAACGGACCACGATTGTACTCTTGGTAAACATCCACCTTCCCCTGTGGTACCCGACGTAAATCATTCGAGGCTTATTTATGGCGGGTCGCCGCGATACGGATTACACTGTGTACTCCCCACGTCGCTTGAAATTTTATTCAACCGCGGCTGAATGCTTTGCCGGCGCGCAGGCCGCGTCGCGAACCGTCGGAGACGGCATTAAGGTGAGAAAAACAGACGTGGGGTGGGGTTGGGAGAACGGAGAGATAGAAGAAAGCCCCCCTTTCTCCTCTCAGGGAACACCCTCGGGCGGGTGATCGTCATTATCATAATTTTTTCTCAATGTCGGCTAACGAAGGTGACACTGAATACGTGGGGATACCGCGCGTTCCCGCATGGGGGCCAAACAACAGACCGACGCCACCCCCACTCCCTCCCTCGAACAGGTGGAGGCATGAGAAGGTGGAGTGAAAAGGGGGCACCTGGTGTATCTCTCTATTGCGAGATCCCAGCCGCGGGGTGCAACTTAATGAGCTTCCTGTGTTGGTTCCGCTTGTACCGTATAAACCTGCTCGCTGCGTCTCTTTCGTTCCTCGTCCTTTCGGTATTTTCCGTTTCCTCGTCGTTTTTCACTCCCCCTCGACGACCCCCTACTCTCGATCCACTCAGAATCACGACGACCAACTCGACGTGGACCGATTTCGACGGCAATTCTCTGGCTTTCTGGTGTAATCTAACCCTGATAACACTTGGACGAAGTAGTGCGTTTGTTGGTGGTTACGTTTGGCAACAGCTGCGAAGGTGTTCGGTAAGCTGTACAGGTAATCAACGTATAATAGGGTGGTTCAGGTTTATACAAATTGCTCTGTTATGGGAATTCCTGTTATACGAAACTAAGAACTACAGTAAATCATGGATGAGTGTTCGAAGGCTCCTCGGCAGTGAGTGTTCAGACGTCATTCCCAACGTTGGGTGGGTTCTCCATGGAACTAAACAGCGTTTCACGTAAGAATGAACTCATTTCGCGCATAGGACGGGAGGTAAGACCGTTCATTGGTAGAAGATACAAGTAAGAAGTACATGGAACGGACTTTAGTTCAGCGCCCAGTGGGGATGGCGTCTGAACACTTAGTGCCGAGGAGCCTTCTAGCACTCATCGATGATTTACTGTATAACGTTGCAGCGTCTACACACGGAGATGGCCTAACTAACAGTTGTCGATTTTAATGAAACATTTAAGACATGTAGTAGGCTTCTTTCTCTTCACAAATCACCCCCATATAGGATCAGATACTCAAATGTGTTTGAAGTATTTGCTTCTGAAATATTTTGCGTCATTTAAATACAAGTTATGTCCTACTACTCCTCGTTGAATCCACGTCTAATTTTTTGGTCTCAGATTTCACGATTTCTTCGTTTAGCTAAGGTGCTGTCCCACGGAAACATACTTGCGATAGCACTCAGGCGGACCATCCGATCTATACCTCGAATTTTCCGCGATGGATTCTCGTACGGCAATTATTGGTAGATTCTGCTGTTACGACTTGCTCTTGCTTGCTCCGCCAGTGCATTACGCCCGGTGCGATGTAGCCTCGCCGATAATTCGCTACGCACTTGACATATTATTGTATTAGGACCCCATAATGGCCTATCTCCCGTGTTGCTACGGTTGATGCACGCAGGATCGATTTTCCGTGTTGAACACACACCGCGGATGGAACGAGTTTAGTGACTTTCTTAAATGGTCCGTTGAGTCCTTGGCATTCTTGTCAGGCGGAAAACACTGATATTGTTTTTAATCGTTGAATAGTGGTCACCTGTTTATAGGAACACCATTAGGAAGCTCTACTTATGATCTTCATTATTTACTTACAAGGGAAGGCACGGAAGTGTCACCCTTCGATTTTGATAAAACTTCGTTTGTCTGTTAAGCAGTCAAAAATAAAGGATAGTTTTAATGAATTATATAGCATTTTAAGGAACGCATTTGATGGATACAATTTGATTTCATTATATCTTATTTTTTGTTTAGATATCAAGGTGACTTTGAGTTTTTTTATGGTCAATGCATCTTTTTTTTAATACCATCATGCTATAGCTCGTTGAATGCGTCCTTATGTTGGCAAAAATGTGGTATTGAAAAAAAGATACATTGACCTTGAAAATACTCAAAGGCACCTTGATATCTAAAAAAACATAAGATACAAAAAATCAAATTGTATCCTTCCGATGTATCTGAAATAATTCGTTAAAATGTTTTCTAACACAATCAATAGTTAACGAGTTATTTTAGATAATAGTTCTTATGGACTCACTCTGTATGTTTGAAAAACTGTATAATTATAATAATGGTCGAGAACGTGAAATCGTGCAGCTTTCGTTATTTTATCCACTTGAACATAAATACTGTAAAGTTATACTCTCGAGATTATGAATGAAACAATTGAAAGTGATATCACTCAAATATTAGAATTTACTTGAGAAAGGGATAACTATAGAAAAAGTTTCATCCAGTCCGTTTCTACAACTAACAGAACTTGTAACTTCCAGCCTCGAGGGTAATATTCTTAAGTCAATACGCAGCGTTGGGTCCCAAAGGAGATCAATTCAACTTCGTTCCTCGACCACTGAACATCCAACATTCAGGACTTTTACCCATTGAGTGTACGCAAAATTCCATCGAATAGCTTGTTATCAATCATTACATAGCTCAGTATACAGCTTCTTCGTACGACCATGTCTGAGACCATCATGGTCCCTTGTACATTTTTCTTATAAGATGATTGAATCCATCGGGTCTTATTAGCATCGAAATTAACACCGAAAGTAGATGTGGTACCAGGTGCCAGGTTATCGACTCTAATCCTCTTTACAAATCTTCTTTTTTTTCATGCTTAGGACCCGGCAGCAACCTTGTTTCGACACTATTTACGGCGATGACCCGTTTCTACAACCCTTGGCGTCTCTAATCGTCTAGTTCGACTCTCAGGCGAATTAACATATCGTTCTGTTGCCGGCAAACGTTGTTTTTGGTCAACGTTGTTGCACGTAAAGGCTTTGACTATTTTATCGAATCCTTTCGAGCATGTCCAATACGCGGATCTTCGATGATATTATACGAGGTCTGTTAAAAAAGTTTGGGGACCGATAGCGTAGAAATTCTCAAGTTATTCCCTTAGGAACTCTTGATGTTGGTTTTTCATTTTTGGGAAAAGAAACTGGTCACACGAACTCAGATCAGAGGAGTAAGGGGTCTGTGGTATCAAAGGAATATATTTTCTGGTGGAATATTCGTTTACAGATGGTTTTCTGGGATCATCTACCAATCTCTTGTGAACGAGATTTTTTTGCGAATAATGGTACTCGTATGGTTCCACAACTCCCTTTACTCACCTAATCCAAGTCCGTGTGACATCTTCCTATTCCCAAAAATCGAAACCTATCGCAAAGGGTCGTCATCTTGGGACTGTGGACAACATACAATAGGTTGTGACAGTCCAACTGAAAGCAGTTGCAGTTGAAGACTTTCAGCACCATCTCAAGAAGTGGAAACAACAACGTTTCCAACGGTTTCCGTTGCTTCCCACGGGAACTGTCTCGAAGGGGATAATGCTGATTTGTAGATAACTTGACAATACAAGTTTCTCGGTTATCAGTCCCGTAACTTTTCTGACAAACCATGTAGAAAGTGCATCTTGATACGTGGAAGAATTTTCTGCGATTAAAATAGACCGACCTGTTGTCTCTTAATCCCGACGAATTGTTTCTATTAATATGATTCCCCGATTCCCAGAGTCCGACAGCTGCTGATAGTATACACGAAACTTTTGGTTACCGCGAACTATCGATTACGGCGGAACAATGAACAATAACCGCAAGAATTCGACCGTCGACATAATTTTCGTGAAGCTATTCCTGCGCCCCGAGCTTCCGCATATTTTAAATAATACGGTACGTGATGCTGCGTGTAAGAAATTGTTGCTTAACAAACGCGAGTGTGTGGATTGTGTTATAGATACAATTAGGACGGATAATAACTAGACATGTAAGAGTTCCCGGAATTAATAAACATCTCATTCTTCAACATGTTCTGGCATAGTTTCCCCTTGCATCGGAACCCTCAATTCACTTATTCATTTCCCACAACATTTATAACTCGCATTCAAAGTTCGTCCGCCAGTTCAACCACGTAGTTGCATTTGGAAGCTAACGAAATTCGGTCAAAGTCGGCTGAACACCGACACGGGGGTGGTTTTCGACCCCCCTCGTGTGTGTTCGACATCTCACGTCTCTGGAGAAACAGTTTCGAAACTGTAGGGCGAGTGGGAACTGTTTAACGACGGCCGTGTAAGCAGGGGCCCGGCGGTCAAGATGCACACCCGGAGAATTGTCTTGCGACCTTCCTAATCTCGGTCTGGGATTCGTGGTGTTTCCTTATAAATTCAATTATGACACTCCAGTGTCTGCGTGCGTGCACAGCGCCGGAAATTCCCCGGGAGTTCGAAGGATCCTTCGGTTCCAACCGAAGTTATCTTCGCCGCACTGGCGAAGCTTGCGGTCATTGTTAAGGGATCGGTCTCCTGAAGAAAATATTTGCTTACCGACTAAATTCAACATGGGGGTCCATCGGAGCTATTTTTCCTGGGGCAACGTCACTTGATACGCTTGCTGTAATAAATTCATGGCTTTTGGTGCGAGGCGTGTATTATATAAACTTGTAGTCTTGTTTACTTTCGGATCAATTAGAGTTATTGGCGGTGTATCGCGTGGTTCAGAGGTATATGAATGCTACGGTAGACATTTTGAAAATTGTTTCGATGTATATTATATGTTATATAGTGTATTCGATTGTTCAAAGGTTAATGTAGGTTTCAATTAGTGTGTCTTTAAGCCGATTTCCTCACGAATGAAGTAATTATTGAATTGTCGTACTGTCATTTTGTTTGTTGGAAATTTATATTAGCTTTTTGAACTTTTCTCTTTAGTAAAACTAAAGTACAAAACTTTCATCAGATCCAATCAGTTCTCTAGTTTATTCGGCACCTAATATGATACTTGAGAAAAGAAAGAAATTCCTATATTTGCTCTTCTCTGTCTGAATTGCTGTAGAAAATATTATTTTCCATAAAAATCCGCAGTCTATTAATTACAATGTAATTGTAATTGTACTTGTCTTGCAATTACATTGCAATTACGTGGTAATTGTGATTTGGTTTTTTAATTAGATTACATTATACCCAACTCTATCGACCTTGATCGCCATAGTCGCCTGGAGAACCGTATCCCAGCGTTGTCCACCTACGATCGCGTGTTTCATTTCCCCCACGACTCAATTTACGAGGAGACGGAAGTGCATAAGTGAATTTCCGTTCAGTTCAGCCAGCCTTGTAATATTTTCCACGCCTCGCCCATGACGATGGCCGGGTAAACGTGACCAAAGGGTGGGAGGGGAGGGGTGAATCGTCCCCCGAAAAGTCGAGGATCGCTCGAACAACTCTCCAGGCCCAAGGATCGCCTGGGGTGTTGGCGGCGGTGGTGGTGGTGCTCCAGAAAGCTCCAGGAAAGCGAAGTCAAGGTGGTAGCCAACTTTACAGACAGTTCGAAACCACAATCCTTAAGTTCCATCGTTCCTGGATAGGAGCAGGGGGGATGGGGAGTAACCGGGAAAGCTGGAACGCGCGGCACCCTCCTCCTCCTCCGGTGTTCCCGTTGCAAACCTAACTGCGGCTATTATTCCGGGTGGTAGTCCACGCGCATCGATAGTCAATTTGCCATCTCGTGGTGGGTAGCCGAGCCTCCAGCTCGACCGATACACGCCCGGAAGACGTGGGTCGAACGGGTATTTTCCAGGCTGATTTCCCCGATACCGCTGATCCACGTGGTCTCTTTATCGAATGTAGCGTGAAGGACACTTTCAAAACAGTGATCTACCATTTTTAGGGTTCTTTATTAAGGGGGCAGAACACTGTAGCTACCCCAAAAGTGTAGGTATTTTTGGGACCCTTTTTTTCAAAGAAACTATAAAATGGATGTTTTTTCGAAACTGTTGGAATGTTTTACTTGTCTTTTAATAAGAAGTAAACAAGAATACAGGCATGTCTCAAAGAAATGCGTTCAATAATGCATCTAAGAGGATGATGCATATGGATCCAAACGGACCCACGTCCCGCTGTTTGCATTACCATCAAAACTGTCCGTCCTCCGAGAGTTAATAGGTATAATGTAAAAGGAGAGCCTCTACACAGTGATGTTGCGTCCTAAACAATCACTTCACAGGAACCTACAATAGAGGCACGTAGTGGTTACAGCGTTAAACGTTGTATTCTATTGTGTTTCAAACACTGCAGAACTCGAAAAATGCACAAAATCCGTCGTCTATGTAGTAATAAATAATCAATAGGGTAAATCCGGGACAGTTGCCATACCTTGCATAAAATGGATATCAGAATATTTTTCTGTAATAACGATGCATTTCTGTTTTTCATATGCCAGTGTTCAAACTTCTACATTTGCATAAACCACCGCAATTTAATCATGGCGTCTGCTAACACCAACCCTATCGTAAAATCAGTGTCACGCGAATCTCACCCTTATCCACTTCCATCCAACCGAAACCCCCTAACATCCCTTTGTTCGCATTCCTTGCCGTAGCAAACCGCAGGAATCCCAGAATATTAAAAATCTTTCAATTCTCCACACCAAGAACCAATCCCGTTTACCAGACAAAAAAAAAACGTTCAACATTACAATCGTCCCAGTACGCGAATTTAATAAGAATGAATTTCAAACCGTTTTCGGCACGCGAAGCGTGTGTCATCAAGAATGAAATATTATCGGCTATTAGTATACGACGCCGCGTATACGTTAGTGAGGGGTAAAGATAAAATTGCTTTCGAGTGCCCTCGAAACGGGTCGAGGGTCCCCCCGGAGCGGGAAATTTAATAAAGCGAGAATTTTTCTCTGTGCAAGTTAGATGAGCGCCTCGCTCCTTCCTCTCCTTTTTGTATCACACGCTGGTAATTATTACTTTTCGTCGTGGGACACGTGGAGAGAAAGAGAGAGAGAAAAAAAATAAAATTGCAACAGAGCCACACATCAAAAGCGTCCCGTTTTCGCTAACGAGGGCCGATGACGGCCATAGGTCCTTTCGTTCTTTTTTTTTTCCACCCCGAGGACGCACCATCCGATCTGTCGGGAGTTTGATCCGTGAAGGGGATCGGACACGGCCACCCCTCTGTGGTGTTACGTACGTGTAAAAAATTATTTCTGGACGGGAGTCGAGGCGCCACTTTGCGGCCCCTGGATTAAAGGGTGTATCGAATTCACGTACCGCTCTGGGGCCTTTAACGGTCGACACGTGGAAACGCCTCCGTCGAATGGTTTCTGCATCGTGCCCCTTTCCCTCCCCCCTCCAACCCTTCGGTGAACTTTTTTCCCATTCACTGAACGCCCCTTAATGGCTTATAGAAAGCTTTACGATATCCTCGCGCGGAATTTTAAACGACCCCGCCCCCTCTGGAGGTCTGTCGAAACGGACCGAGGCTTTTATCGGGACGCGACGCACCGTTTAATCGGCGATAACCGCGTCTGACTTTTTGACACCTGAGTCGCGGATACCGGGAACGATTAACATTGGAATGGTCCACCTTTATGGAGGATTTTCTGCTGTTGCATGTGATCGATAGGTGGAACTTTCAATGGAGGGAGAAGAAACGGTAGTTTTAACTGGCGGAGCATGGAGTATACGGTGTATGGGTCCGATCGGACCCGTGCTACGAGTTCAGTAATATATTGTAGGGTGGACGCACCAGTAAATGAACACATATCGGTGAATGAATATTTTTTTCTCACCGATTTCCATGATTTTTGAACATGGTGTTGAAATCAACAGTCTGGATAACCTTTTCCTTTTACGAAAATGTCGGTCGGCCCAAGTTTCCGAGATATCCGCAAAGAACTGTTGGTACCAATACAGTGATAGTAGAAGTGCTGTTTAGGAGACCCACTCCTGATGATCTTCACCTTGACATATGCTGTTAAGGTTATCCTCCTAAGTGACCTTCAGAAGGTTTTAGCCGCCGGTAGTTGTTTGTTAAAAAGTTATTAACAAAGAAAATTTTGAGAGCTTAATTTGTAGGTAAGATTTCCAGGAATATGACAATACTTTTTTTAAAAAAAACACACCTTGCCCCTCACAGAGAAAATCGAGAAAAAAGAATTTGTTTATAATTTTTAGTATTAAAACATATATTATAATTAATAAATAATTATACAATTTACATTGCATTGCAAAATACTCTCATTATTGACATTCAAATTGCTTCAATATAACTAAAAATATAGTGAATAAAACAGCATTTGCACAGACAGATATTTTATAATGTAAATATCAAGCAGAATGAATGATGTTATAATAGTAAAAAGTATACTATTTGGAAGCTTCCTGTAATTCAGGTTGAGTAGGGTAATAGAAACTTTTATAACGTAATCTTGAAATCTATAAAATTCCTTTTAAAAAGTGCATGTTTGCGAATACTTTTTTTATCTACTGTATGTGTGATACTCCACTTTCTAAGTCATCGTACTTTATTAGATAAAAGCAGAATGTGTTTTGAAATATCCACCTATATTGTATGTTACACATTGTCTCAGATTAATGTCTTTTTAAGACCTAATCAAAGTAAGAACATTTTTCTGAATACAATGGTGGAAACTTTACATGGTCAATACCAACAGAATTCGTTGCTAACGCTAAAGCGACAAATAAAACCGAAATACATAACAAAAAGAAGTTCATATTTAGTTCCCTACTGGAAAGAGAGCTAAACTCTACTAAGACTAAACCTCGGAGACACTTATTTTCTCTAACCAAAATTGAATTATCTTAAAATTTCTTGGACCCTAAAACTAGCTACTCTCAATTATACATTCTACACCTGCATTTAAGCCTATCAATACTAACAGAATCCAGATGAAACTTCGTCGTTAACATTGAAACGACAAATACAATATAAATATTATAACCAAAATAGGTTCATACCTATTTGGTTCCTTCCTACTGGAGAGGGAGTTAAACTCTACTAAAGACTAATCTCCGGAGATAAAAAAAGACACCTATTTTCCCCATCCAAAATTGAATTACCTTAAAACTTTCTACAGATCATAAATATAACTACTCTTCATTAATAAATCTACCGATCCCCGTTCATCTCCGTCGTCCATCGAAATCCTGAAATGCACAATTGAACGTCTGGACCGATCTGGTCGGATCACCGGTTTCGGGATTCGCGGTGGTTACCGTGCCGTGAAGACAAAAGCAGGGACCCCGGTTTCGAATTCGCGTGGATTAAGTGGCGCGAGCTCTAACGCCGCCCTTTACTGCGGGGCAATAACGTTCGCTGGCTAACGGCGGGGCAACCTACCGCAGTCTGCGTATCTCGGGTCTAAACCCACCCGAGAAGTTGTTGCTACCACGGACCTCGCCCGTCGATAGTCGAGTTTCAATTTCGTTAACGACGACAGGGAGAATCGAGAACTGATGAAAGCAGCCGCGAAGAATACAACGAACGAAATACAGTGGCACTTTTCCGGATCACTTCACGCGGAAAGAATGAATATACCGGTGTAAGTTTCGTCGGGCTCGTATCACGGTAAAATTTGATAAGGTGTAAAAAAATTCCCCTTAGTTAAGCATGCTAGTTAACGGTCTTATCGCAGACGTTCGCCGTGCATACCTCCGCGCGAATACGGCTTCGCTGGAGGTGTTTGAGGAACAGGGAGCAGCAGCAGCAGGTGATCTTTGCTTGTGAAAACGTAGTGAATATAAAGTATACTCCTTCCTTTCATTGGGAGTTTCATCTTTTGGAAAATTCAATTTCCAAGCTCGTTGAGGGTATAAGAGTTTTGAGCGACTTTCGATCCGTCTGACTATTGTTTGATATTTCCACTTAGAGTAAGTGGTGAGACTCTATTCTGCATCGATCGTTAGCGTGGTTTGGGTATCGGTTTATATTAGATGATTGGCGAAGATAGAGGATGTACCATATTGTATCCAATATTTTTTATGAATGTTGAATAGTTAGCGATGGTCAGACGGATAATTTTATTATAGGAAATAACATTTTTTTTTAAATTCGAATTATTTCGAAATTACAAAATTTCCCACTAGAATAATTTCACTCCCCACTGGGATACATATTTCCCATTGGTAGCAAAAGGGCTAAACCTGGAAGATCCATATCCCTCCCTAATGTCCATTCATAAACATACAGTTTCATATATCTATCGATAAAATCCGTCATTTTATCAAACATACCTTAACACATTAATCCCAAAACCAAGTATTACCACCAAGGGAACGACGGAATGCAATCGACTTCTCATGGAAACGTGCCGTTTTGTCGCGCGCCAAACGTAACTCCTCACCCAACCCGGAACACGGCGCGTTTCATTTCACGATCGCGTGTGCCCGCGCAGACGGCGCGTTAAAATCGATCATGATAGCTACTTAAGCCGTATTAACCGAACACCGGATTCGCAGGATAGTTTGAATGTGGTATTTAGCGGGAGGACGGTGTACCAAGTGTACCGTGTAAACTGGCCTAATGGAGGTACGGTGCGTCGGCGGGAGAGCGCCAAGCATTATCCGTCGGGGAGTTCGGCTAGAATCGTAGTCGAATCGAATTACGAGTTAGTAACACTTTGTCATGGGTTTTGCAGACTAGCTTTCTGTGGACCATCCGCTAATATTCTGGAGATCCGACGCGTTGACGAAAAGACGGATCCGAAACAGTCAAAAAGGCAAATTCACTAAAATCGAAATAACGGTTCCACAGAAATCGAAATGGCGGATTCGCATAAATCGAGAAGGTGGATCCGCGAAAATCGAAAAGAAGAAGCTGCAAAAATCGAAAGGACGGTTCCACAAATATCAAAATAGCGGATTCGTATAAATCGAAAGGGTGGATCTGAAAAATCGAAAAGGTAGAGTTGTAATAATTGAAAAGGAAAATCCGCAAAAATTGAAAAGGCGGGTTCGCAAAAATCGAGCCGTCTATCGTCGTGGACGAAAACGGATATACGTTTCTTGTCGCGACAGATTCGAATGAGGAAGATGTTTATTTAGGCGGGAATGCACGGTAAAAACGAACGATGCCGGGGTAAATCCGGTGAGAAGATTAGCTGAATGCTAAGGAACTGGAGGAATTGGACGAACTAAGGAGCTTTCTCGAGAGAGATTCCGATAGGAACGACTAGCATGTACGGTTTTTAAACAGGAATTACTCGTTGAAACGGATGCTGGGTAGGGATTCAGGCTTCTGAGATTTCACGGATTTCTCTTGTTGCTAATGACAATTCTAACCCAAGAAAAACCTAACCCAGACGCTTTGGCTAAGGTAGCGTTCCTTGAATAACGATTATACAGTGTGGCTATGTGTATAGTCGGTAGAATGTATATTACCGTGACCGTAAAATCTGTCAAGCATGAAAGCTCACATGCTTCGAGCACCGAAACAGCAATTAGGGGAAGATAAAGAGCTCGATCCTCGTTCGGGATCGTACGATTTCAACTCGGACGAAGTATGCGTCCTAATCCTTAACAAATGCCGAGTTTAATTTATACTAATGCGTTAATTGTTATTGAGCAAGGGGTCATGGTGACTTGATACTGTACGGTTTTAATGCAAGAATATGAGTAGAAGTTTCAAATATCAATTGGCAAATGATTTCTATAGCCTAAGAGTCAAGATACACACTTCTATAAAAGGTGTGTACAAGAACATTATCACTAGTCTCTCGTGGTACCAATGTTTCACTTATTTTAGGAGCGAATTCAGTTAATAATCGTTCTGTTCATGTTTTGGCTAGGCCATTATACATTATATGTTAGAAGTTTCCAGCTTGCTCCTCATTCAAATCATCTTTGGAAACGATTACCCAATTCACTGACCAGTTCAAGACCTTCATTCAAGATCCTTCACAAAAAATTGTTTCTTAAAATTTGTATCGATAGAATGAAATTCTTTTTTTAATTCGTGTCAAATAAAAATCGTGCACAAGAAGTGCAAAAACAGAATTGGGTGTACAATCCATGTGAATACCACCGCGTCGCTGGGACCCGCCACTCAACGGTCTCCTTTATCACCGCGTTATATCAGTCGCACCGAAGAATACGTGCGAAATACCGCGGTGGGTGGGCGGCACAGGGGGTTGGAATGATCCCGAAGACAGTGGTAGCATCGAGAAGATGGCGGGAAACTCGTAAGTAATAGCGTCGACAACAAACCTGGTTGAAACGAACGGATAGACGATGCCCGTGTAGCGACTCCTATTTCCTCTCGCGCCCTCGGAAGTCAGTCTACCAGGAACGAAAGAGGAGGGGGATAAAAGAACCAGAGGGGAAACGGTGCCGAAGAACGAAACACAGGGGACAAGAAGGAAAGACGAGCTACCAGCCATCTTTGTCGAGAGAACCCCGAAGTTATCGAGCGTTCCTTCTTTTTCCCTTACTTTCCTCTCGACTACATATCCACCCGTAGTCTCTTAGCGGAGCCGTACCCGATGCACTGCGGGAAAGAGGGGGGCAGGGGGTGTCGGTTAAGCTCTAACGTTTAAGACCTTCCAAACAGACTTCGAAGCTTCTCCAGACGCATTTTATGCCGAAGGAAACCAGACTATCCCGAGCGTGGAATATCTCTCCTCTATTGTACCGCGGAGAATGGCTCCAGTTCGGTGTCCCGCGAACTATTCTGCTGGACCAGCGAAAAATTCGGCGATCTCATTACCGGGCAATCGTTAGAAATGATGGTAACGGAAAGTATCGATATTTCAGATCGATTCGAATCGCAAGATGAAAAATCGATCTGGGAAAAAATTTCCTTCTAAAGAATCGATCTTTGAGAATTTAGGTTTATATTAGGAGTATATTAAAATAAAAAAAAACTAAATGAGTGAAGGTGTATGTGTATATGTATATTTTTACTCGAAGACATTTTGACCCCAATACCTCTCAATTGTACTTTTTCAGGATGACAGAAATACTGGCAGCTAGTCGAAGTGTTAACCAAAATTTAAAGTATCTAGTTACTAAAATATTAAAGTATCCACAAATGCACTTCGATATTTTCGTATTAAAGAAAAATACTGTACATTTCACCAATTTTAGCTCTCACGTGTCTGTGACATGGAACTGTCCAGTTTGAAACGATGGATTTTATGCATTCAGCTTGTCTCCGTCGTGCGCGCATGTATTAAAGTATTGATATGAACCCGGTAATTATGCATGCCGGTGATAATTTTACGGTGAACATTCAGAGGGGGGTTGAAATTTATGGTGAATCAAAGACGCCTTTTAGTACTCGGACCACGTCCGCCGGGTCTTCCTTCGGAGTGACCAACCCAGAACCGGTTGATTGGACCCTCAGAGAGGGGTTAGTCACTCGTTGCCTGTTATTCTCTCACGGTAATACGGCATGCAATTCTCGCGTGTGTACGCGTGTGCTGCCGCAGGCGCAGTTGAGTTGGACCTCGAAATGTATGCTCGGCAACGGAAATTGCTGTTTCGACGTTTAATTCGCCACGGCACACGGTTAATGACGGATATTCAAAAGATCGTCCGCGACACTGTTCTACATTTAATTATATTCCACGTTTTCGGACAATACTGGCTGGTGCACGCCAGGCATCTGGGTCGGGAACGATGATGCTGTTCGCACAGCTTGGGGAATCCTCTGTTGCGAGAATTAACGCGATTATCATACGAGGAAACATGTGAAAAGAGTCGTGCAAGCTCAAACGACAAACTCTCACTTTGTCAATTAGTCAAATGGACGGAATTCTATTCGATTCTTCGGATATAAGAGTTTAAAAAATTCTTTCTTTTATTGTTGTTCTTTGAAAAGAAACATAATATTGTGGACATTTGTACTGCGTTTCGTAAGTTGTGTGTTCAAAAATTCGAGAAATTGAACTTGGAAATTTATCGAAAAGAATAAACAAAATTTAAGCTGACAGTGAGTAATCGAATTTAAAGTCGAATAGAAACATGGAAGCTAGTGCAGGAAACGTAAATATTTACATATATTATATTTATAATACAATTAAATCATATTTAAACTTAATATGTTGAGTAACTAATATATTAAGTAAAAACAGTTCACTCCCGATACTATATTATACTTTTAAAATTCTAAAGTATATATGGTATATTATTTACAACAGTCCTTTGTTCGTATTTTTCGTTTGCTATTCAAGATTTCTCATCCAGATAAAAATTACGCTCATCTCCGAATAAAACCACGTATTACATGAATCCGTATTATACGCGAGTGGCAGTAAAAACCAGCACAAACCAGGTGGCTGCATTCCAAAACCTAGCAAGGATATACTATTATGCTCCCACAATTATCCGACTTAATTTTCATTAAAACCAGCAATAACAATAGCAACTTCGAATATAATGTTTCTTCGTAAAACAAATTAATCTAATTCAACTTCAAATCCATTTACCTTATTAATATGTTCACGGCGATATGAGACATATGTACGTATCCTGTGTTATGCACAGGAGAATAGCAATGCCACGATGTAGTGCTGTCAGAAGACGATCTTATGTGGATAATACTATACCTATTTAGGAAACAACACGTTCCATGACCTAAAATATATTGCAATGATGCATAAATAATAGGAATTTCTCTATATAAAAACAACATTTTTTATTTAACCCTGCTATGGTCTTCAAGTCTATTTCGAACCAATCACATTTTCGTTTTTTGTAACGTTGTTACGACTTTAAACACTTTTTCTTAATCTCGTCTCTTCAGATGTATTCTTAGATTTATGAAATATGTAAAGAAATTATTACTAATCAGCGTGTTTCTACTTCCTTGTCATTGTTTCTAATGTATAACTATACTGACGACCCAAGCAGTATTACACATAAAAATAATCTATTTTATCAACTATGTATTTTCCATTATACATATGTATAGTGCTTAACATATTACTCCAAGAATATGATCTGTCTTCGAAAAAAATTATAGTGACAGTAATACAGAAAAATATCACATTGAGAATTTTCATTATTTACGTATCAACAACATACTTAAAAATTATTCGCAGTGACTTTCGATACTCTCTGAACTGACTCAGTTGGTTCCCTCCAACCTTCAATTCCACAATCTTTAATTTACATATTCTGTAATAATAGATGGTCCCGTTATAGGATTACAAAGTACGTACAGCTGATTAAGCTCGCCCTTTAGCGAGTGGTTGGCCCCATCTCCGCTTCACATTTACGGGAATTAGCACGCGAAAAGTGTAATCGCTAAAAGCTTTTTTCCTGCGACCCGGTTACGACGGTT